>NC_133651.1:238411749-238597345 GCF_009905375.1 Apium graveolens | reverse complement strand
ATGCTAGTGCTCTGCTTGACAATCTTCCAGAAATTGAAGCAACTGCTGAACACAAGAAAACTCCAAAGAGTCAGTTGAAAAGAAGAAGTGAAGAAGTAGTTGGATATATCAGAAAGAAGAAGAAGACTCAGCCTCTTGACAAGGATGTTAGTACACAAGAACCTAGGTCTCAAAGGGATTTATCAACTGCAACACATCTAGTCACACAAGAACCATCTTCTCAAAGGGAAGATGCAGACACTGAGGCTGCACAAATCATTGTTAATGTTAGGTCACACACACACACTGTAGAGGGGGTGAATACAGTGTATAGTACACTCAAATCGAACTTAAAGAACTTGAGTAACAGAAAACAAACTTTATTGAAACAATAACTCTGTTACAATATGGAACTGTTACCTCTCAGTGATGAACAAATATCACGAGAGCTGCTAGGGTATATATATTAATAACTTCGATAATGATAACACTTATAGTGTAAACCCTATGCCTGTGTTTATATATTACACAGTTACAAGATAATTGCTAATTGATATGGAATATAATTCTGCTTCCTAAAATATATCAATCAGATATCTTCTATTCCAAGTATTCCATTCTTCATGGAATTCCTTCTTCATGCATATCTCTTCTTATGTTTTATCTCTATCTTCTTTCCTTTAATCAGCTACTGTCCTTATCTGATCGTCCTTCAGCACTTAAGTTCTGATATCTATCTTCTGATGATTATCTCCTGATAATATAAGTACTGATATCCTTAAGTCCTGACTTTCAGTATAAGCACTGATCAACAGTTAAGTACTGATCTATCCTATTCACACAAGATCTGAAAGCTAAACATAAGACATATTAGCCATGACATTATCAAATATATCTAACAATCTCCCCCAACTTGTAAATTAACAAAATATACAAGTTAAACAGATATTTGATGATGTCAAAAACATTAAGTACAAATGCATGAGAAATAGACTAGATAACTACAACTTACAGTCCTTAAAGTTTTACCAATTTCAACTTCTGATAACAACTTCAATCTGCATAAATATCAGAATTTAAGCAGTTGTAGATCTTCGACTTGGCTTCATCAACTTCTGATCTCTCTGATGTCAGGAGTTGTTCTGAGATCGTTCTTCAACAAACATTTCTCAGCATATCTTAGTTCATCAATCATTCTCCTTTTAACACCTTTAAGCTCTGCAGTATCTTCACCAGTTTGAAAGATTGCAGCTCTGAGATCATTAATCTTTGCTTTCCTTAACTCCTGGTCTAGTCTTATGACATAAGCTTTGTCAGATTCAAGATTGAATTCAAGTCCCTTAATACCAAGATACGTTCTGATCTGTGCAGTATTAGGCTTCATATCAACAATATCCCCATTGTGATCTCTGTACTGTGGAACATATCTGCTGTCAGACTTAACAGAATAAAGCCTTTTCTGTCTCTGAATCTGTTCTTTTAAGTAGTTTGCAGCAGTCTCTGTTATTCTGTCATCCACTTGAAGTAAGAAAAGTACAGGCTCCAATTCTTCAAAATACTTCAAAGGAATGGCATTTTGTCTTATATGATAAACCCTACCATCTGTCATGAAATACAACATGATGTATTCTTTCAAGTAGATATGGTAAACCATCTGTACAGATTCTAGTTGATTCAATCTCTCAGGAGTTGCTCCAATACCTGGTTCACTCAAGGAAGTTGGATCATCAGTAGTGTTGTGTACTCTTCTTTCATCAGCACTTCCCAATCCAGTTTTATCTCTAGCTTCCTTTCCAGTAACTACTCTTGCTTCAAAACCACTTGGAGTAGTCTTCAAAGATTGAGTCTGTTTTGCTTTAGTGAATCCTGGTAGGAGTGTTTTAGATCTATTTTCTGATATCAAGTTAACTTGAGCACTGTCAGAGGTTACTTGCTTCTTCTGAATATCAGAACTTACAATTTCTTGACTCTGAACAACTTGAGCCATGTCAGAGGTTGTTTTAAGAACTTTTCTTGAAGTCAGAGCAAGATCATCTTTTCCATCAGTAATTTCTTCTTTCTCAGAAGATACATAAGGCTTGATAGGTTCACCAACCTTTTCTTTACCCTTGGATCTTGGATCTATCTGTGGTTGTGATCTAGTCAAAGTTTCTTCAGTATGTATCCTTTCTTTGATCACAATGCCTTTAGGTTTTGGAAGTAACTTTTTACCAGAAGCTTCAGATTTAGATGTGACTTTCTCTGATTTAAGTCTGGCTTCTTCTTTCTTTAAACTTTCCAAGTCCATCCCTGGATTTTTTTGAAGAAATAACTGTCTTGACATTTCCTCATCAAGATCTAGAAGTTCATCAGAACTTATCCTTTTACCAGCAGCAGAACTTATTCTTTTCCCAGTATCAGAACTTGTTCTGTGACTATCTTGTCTTGATGTAAACCTTCTACCTTGACTATGACCACTACCCATTCCAGAGTTTCCTTGGTCATCTTTTCCATCATCCTTTCCTTGCAGTGTCTTGTTGGTTTTGCATTTGGACTTAATTACCTTCTCCCCCTTTTTGGCATCAGCAGGTAATAAAAGAGAGATAAGTAGTTCCACTGAGGTCTGGATTTCAGTAAGTTGCGATTGCTGAGAAGCTTGGTTTGTCAGAATTTGATCAATCTGAGCTTGTTGCTTCTCTTGAGTTTTCTCAATATAAGCAACTCTGTCAATGGTAGGTTGGAAGAACTTTTTCTTATCAATTTTCCAAACTTGTTCCTGTTTGATAAAGTTCTCCTGAATCTTGTGTAGCTCTGCATGAGTGTTAGAATGAAGACCTTGTAAATGTTTAGTACTCAATGCAGTGACTCTAAGCTGGGTTTTAAAATCATCAGAATGTAACATTTCATCAGCTTTAGTCAAGTGCTCAGCAAGATGTAAAGCATTTGGAACACAGGAAACTAAGTTCCATTCCTTAGCCCACTCCTGGCCTGCAGGAGTTTCACTCCAAGGTACTGGTGCATCCCCGATAACAAACTCCTTTACCAGTTCAGACTTTGGAAGAGTCAGTGGAGGAGTATGTCCTGAAGGACCTGCTTCATCAGCATCTACAGTTGTAGCAGCCTCACCAGTATCTCCAATATTTGCAACATCAGAACTTAGAGAATCAGTATCTTCTGATAAGACAACAGTGTGAGTAGCAATGGAGGCTTCAGCATCCTCTAATTGCTGATCTGATATTAAGTTCTGATCAACAGCCATATCCTGATGCTCACCTAAAATCTGATCATCAGCATCTTGATGCAAAGAAGGTGTGAGTGATAACTCAGGAGTTTGAACAGCATCAGTAACAGGTGTTGTGGAAGGATTATTTGCTGTTGGAGCTTCTAAGAAAAGTATTTCAGGCACAACCAGGTTCTGAATATCAATTTCAGCACTTGTGCCTGGATCAACAAGAGACACAGAAGGTGAATTAGCCTTGTCAGATACAGGTTCCTGAGATGGAGTTGATGGAGAAGAAGTGACTGGAGCAAATTCCTTGTCTTGTGAGATCAGAGATTCCTGATCCCCTTCCTTAGCTGCTTCCTCCTCATCATCTGAAACTGGCCTTTGTGCCCTCTGTTTCTTATACTTCCTTGTTGATTTGGATTCCTTGGGAGTGTCAGGAACCGTCATACGTCTAAGCCTCTTGAGAAGCCTAGAACCCCCAAATGCAGAATCCTTCTGAGAAGTTGCCTTCTCAGCTTCATTGACTACAGGTTCTGAAGAAGGAATCTGATCCTCAGAATCTGATTCATCTCTCAAAGTAATTCTCCTCCTCTTTTGAGATGTGTGAGGAACAGTCTTTGTTCTCTTTGGCGTAGAGGATGTAGGCTTCACAGTAGGTGCTGAAGAAGAAGGTTGAGCAGTCTGTGAAGTGGAGAGATATGATTGGAGATAAGTTCTGAGGGTAGGTTGAGTAGAATGAGAGGTAGGTACTGAGGTTGATGGATTTTGGTTATGGTGAGTTGGTTGAACATTTGAGTAAACAGATTTGTAAGTAGCAGGATCAGCATTTACCAGAATCTGTTTCACAGACTGAGGAATCTGTAATTGTCTCACCATTGATTTCTTTGTGTCAGCATTTATCAGGCCGTTAAAGTACCTTTTTGCAACCTTAAAAGGTGGGGTTTGAGTGCTGACTAACTGGGGTTCAGCAGTACAATACGTGTAAATAAGTTGACAGAATCTAGCAAAATAAACAACATCTCGATCCTCTGTCATCCTATCCCCAATAAAACCAATTATCCCAGTTGCAAAATCAAAATGAGTTTGATGAATAATAGCATACCCGATGTGCTGACTCAGAATTGGGATGGCATCAAAATTTGAACACTTGTTGCCAAAAGCCTTGGTGATGCAATCGAAGAAGAAACTCCATTCTCTTCTGATATTAGCCCGTTTCAACTGTCCAAGTTTCGTCAGACTCGTTTCATATCCCAATTCAGTCATTAACCCCCGAAGTTCTGATTCCTCTGGTATAGAGAAGGTACAATCTTCTGGAAGATGTAATGCTCTTCGTACTGTACCAGGAGTGACTACATAGGATGAATCACCCACTTGGAAGATAATACTGGGAGTTCCTCGTTTACCACCATCATCAAAAACTCCAGTCCTCCAGAACCGCAGAACTTGTTGACTTGAAAATAATTCAGGCTGAGTTAAGGCGTACCCAACCTCACTATGTGCAAGAAGATCTTGCACAAAGTGCAATTCAGATGGAGCTTCAGCATGATCAAGAATTGCAGCATAGTTGTTTGGAACAAACTTTGCTCCATCAATGATTAAATCCTTTGGTGCCATGTGAAAAAATATTGAGATTCAAGTATGCCTGTTAGGTGTTTGAGATAATATCTGTATGAAAACAACGGAAAAAGTAAAGTGAAGGAGAGTAAAAGTAAGAAGAGAGATAAAAGATGAAGAAATTAAAAAGATTTCAGAAATCTTCTCTCTGCTGTACTTATACAAAAAAAATATTACCGTTGGACACCTGTCAGACATGCAGTAATAACGGATAGTTACTGGGCTCGAGAAAACAGGAATGATTACTTACCCAGTTGCCTTGTTTCAAGGAAAAACCGTTCCATTTATCAAGAGACACAGTTTTAATTCAAAATTTAAACCGTTAGCACTGATTGAAGTATTTTTCACTGCAACATTAATATTCTGAAAATGAATCATGTTAAAAATGACCGAGATAATTCGGATGAATAAGTGCTGACAAAGAATCAGAACTTAAATAAAGACAAAATTTAAATGGTCATCAGAATATCAAGCAAGATTTAACAACACAAGATAAAATAACTCAGAGACAAAATCTTGAAGTAAAAACAACTTTCATTAATATATCAAGACAATACATTGATGAAATGAAAATTACATCAGTACTTATACAAGATTTTCCCTAAGCTTCTAATCCTAATGTCAACAGCTTTAGTCCTAGCTAAGAAGCCTGACAAAGCTGAGGATGAAGAAGAACAGGAAGAAGATGAGATTAAGTCATCTTCCTCTTCCTATCTTCGACGAACAAGATGGCGAGTCGTATGATTCGCTCTTGCTGACGGATAGCTTCCCGCCTTTCCTCCTCCAGGCGCTCCAGATGGCGATGATAATCCATCTCGAAGAATAGAAGGTGAGCTAGCACCTCCTGTGGGACAGAGTCCCAGATCTCCTCAGGAATGGCTGTTACATGCCACTCCTGCTGCCAGTCAGCACAACTGAGCTCCATTGTGAAGGTTTGTGTGTTCAAAAACATGTTGTATCGAACCATTGTGTTTTTGACAGAAGAAGAAGGATAAGTGTGTGAGAAGAATGTGATGGAAAGACTGATGTGAAGTGGTTGTTTAAATAGGCAAGAGAATGCCAAGAGACGCAAAGATATTTAATGCTGACAGGTAGAATTAATTCTACCTCGTCTCCCTAGACTTTGAAAAAGAGTAACAGTCATTGGAAAGAGGAAGCATGGTCTAGACTGCACAAGACACAAGAAACAATGGACTTCACAAGTACAAATACCATTAATCCTAATCATAGTGACTATTAATCTTCCACTTCAACATATTCGAGTTCGAACTGAGACTGTTATCAAATTTTATTCACAGATAAGCCAAGTAAAGGATTAGACTGAGAAATCAGAACTTAGACCTATACCAGAACTTAACAGTCATCAGAACATAATTTCTTAACTCGAAAAAGGAATGCCCATCTTAGTAAATACTCATACAAGTTCTGAGTTATGGACGTCAGAACTTAATCATCAGAACGTGGAACTTAGAACTTGTCCTCAGAATTTGTGCAAAAATGACACAATGACTGTTTATCTAAAATAACATAGACCACCACAGAAATTTTCATCATTCAGATGGAGTGATTAGTGTGTGCATTAAGCTAAAAACAGACAAAGAGTAAAGGCTGATTCACTTTAGTATATCTTAGAAATAAGGCATAACTAAAATTTTTCTAAAGATCTGTCATTGTCCTGAAACCTACTGATGAATGAGTACATGCTTGAGTCCATCTCATCTGTTTTGTGCTCATTTTATGCATCTTTTGAAATTCTATTTTACAGTGGCTTCTCAGTGTAAGTGAGTCACGACTGTTTATTAGAATTTATGCTATTATCAGAGTATTTCTCCAGTAATCATAGAGTGTGAAAAGTCACCAAGAAAATATTTTGCTTTTCTAATACATATTTACTTAATACCAGCAATGCACTTGGGTCGTCCCTTTCACATTTTTACTCTAGATCTCAAAGGAGTACCTGATTTTATTCTTTAATCTTTTTGCTTTTTCTTTTGATAAGAGAGGTCTATCAGCACTTAGTGCACTCAGCAGTTTTACTAGTATCAGAACTTAACAGATGAGTAGCATTATTCTAATTTGTGACTTAGTAATAAGATATACAAAGTAAACTTAACTAAGCTCAATTATCAGAATTTGCTAGTGTCATAAGATTTCCATTGAAATAATTACTTCTTTCATGGAGTCATTTGTTTATTGAAGACTACTAGGTCAGTATCTAGCACAGTTATCCTCATAGGATTGAATAGGTACTAAAACAAACATATCACTAATCAGAGTTTACAAACATATATCAGACAACAGTCAGTACTTAAAGACATTTATCAATTTAGCACAGAATACACAATGATATTAATTCTGTAAATACTGAGCATAAAGTCTGATAACATAGAACAAGTCTAAGCAGATTTAAAGAAAGAACCTGAAACCATTCCAAGTTCATTTACCAATCTTGTAAAAGTAGCTTCACATAATGGTTTTGTGAAGATATCTGCCAACTGTTGATCTGTGGGAACAAAATACAATTCCACTGTACCTTCATCCACATGTTCCCTGATGAAGTGGTACCTGATGCTGATGTGCTTTGTCATTGAGTGTTGAACTGGATTACCTGTCATAGCAATAGCACTTTGATTATCACAGTAAATAGGGATTTTAAAATATGTTAACCCATAATCCAGTAATTGATTCTTCATCCAAAGAATCTGTGCACAGCAGCTTCCTGCAGCAATATACTCTGCTTCTGCAGTTGATGTGGAAATTGACTTTTGTTTCTTGCTGTACCAAGAAACCAATCTGCCTCCAAGAAATTGGCAGCTTCCACTTGTGCTTTTCCTGTCAATTTTGCAACCTGCAAAATCTGCATCTGAGTAACCTATTAGTTTAAAATCTGATTCTCTAGGATACCATAATTCCAGAGCAGCTGTTCCTTTAAGATACTTAAAGATTCTTTTTACAGCTGTTAAGTGAGGTTCTCTTGGATCTGCTTGAAATCTTGCACAAAGACAGGTAGCATACATGATATCAGGTCTACTAGCAGTTAGATAGAGTAGAGAGCCAATCATACCTCTGTAGTCAGTAATATCTACTGATTTACCGGTATCCTTATCCAGTTTTGTTGCAGTGGCCATTGGGGTGGATGCACTTGAACAATCTTGCATTCCAAATTTCTTTAGCAAGTTTCTGGTGTACTTGGTTTGACAAATAAAAGTGCCTTCCTCATTCTGCTTGACTTGAAGGCCCAGAAAATAGCTAAGTTCCCCCATCATACTCATCTGATATCTTGACTGCATTAGTTTGGCAAACTTCTTGCAAAGTTTGTCATTTGTAGATCCAAAAATGATATCATCAACATAAATTTGTACCAAAAGTAAGTCCTTTCCATGGTTGAGGTAGAACAGTGTTTTGTCTATTGTCCCTCTGTTGAATCCACTTTCCAGAAGAGACTGAGCTAAAGTCTCATACCATGCTCTAGGAGCTTGCTTAAGTCCATAAAGTGCTTTATCAAGCCTGTAGACATAATCTGAATGTTTGGTATCTACAAAACCTGGAGGTTGTTCAACATATACCTCTTCCTCCAATTCTCCATTGAGAAAAGCACTTTTCACATCCATTTGAAAGACAGTAAACATTTTGTGAGCAGCATAAGCCAAAAATATCCTTATGGCTTCTAACCTAGCAACTGGTGCAAATGTTTCATCATAATCAATTCCCTCTTGTTGAGAATATCCTTTTGCAACCAGCCTTGCCTTATTTCTTGTAATTGTGCCATCACTATCAGTTTTGTTTCTGAATACCCACTTTGTACCAACAACAGATCTATTCTTTGGTCTTGGCACTAGGGTCCAGACTTTGTTTCTTTCAAATTCATTCAACTCTTCCTGCATTGCTTGCACCCAATCAGCATCTTGAAGAGCTTCTTCTACTTTCTTTGGCTCAGTCTGAGAGAGAAAAGAATTGTATAGACACTCATTTGAAGTACCTGTTCTAGTTCTGACACCTGCATCAGGATTTCCAATTATCAAATCAGGTGTATGTGATTTTGTCCACTTCCTTGCAGATGGAATGTTTTCTCTAGAACTGGATGCTCCCCCATGATCCATGCTATCTTCATTTTCATTTTCTGATGCTCCCCCTGAAACTATGCTCTCTGTGTTGGATTCTTCAGTATTTAGATTTTCAGCACTATTAGAACTTGGCTTATCAGAACTTGACGAATCAGAACTTGAAGAGCCAGATGCATGTTCTAATGTTTCTTGAGATGTGGTAGAATCTTGAGTATGCTCCCCCTGCATAGGTGCATCTTCCTTTAACGTAGTCACCACAGTTTCAATAACATCAGAGTTTAATCCGTCAGAGTTTGTAGTATCAGGACTTAGACTGTCAGGTTTTTCAGTATCAGAATATGAGTCTTCATTTTCAAATCTCAGCTGATCATGATCAACGAAATCTTTAAGACCAGTGATCTTCTTGTCATCAAAAGAGACATTGATAGATTCTATGACCACTTTTGTTCTCAAATTATAGACTCTGAAGGCTTTTGTGGAAAGTGGATATCCAACAAAGATTCCTTCATCAGCTTTTAGATCAAACTTTGATAGCTGTTCAGGATGAGTCTTGAGAACAAAACACTTGCATCCAAATACATGAAAATATTTCAGATTTGGTTTCTTTTTCTTCACCATCTCATATGGTGTTTTTCCATGCTTGTTAATGAGTGTTGCATTTTGAGTAAAACAAGCAGTCTGCACAGCTTCAGCCCAGAAATAGGTTGGAAGCTTTGCTTCTTCAAGCATTGTACGTGCAGCTTCAATGAGAGTTCTATTCTTCCTTTCAACAACTCCATTTTGCTGTGGAGTTCCAGGAGCAGAAAATTCCTGCTTTATTCCATGGCTTTTACAGAACTCTTCCATTATCAGATTCTTGAACTCAGTGCCATTATCACTCCTTAGAATTTTCACAGAATTTTTGACCATTTTATCCAGCTGTTTGACATGATCAATCAAGATAGATGCAGTTTCACTTTTTGTGTGCAAAAAATACACCCATGTGTATCTGGTGAACTCATCCACTATGACCAACGCATACTTCTTCTTTGCAATAGACATGACATTTACTGGACCAAATAGATCAACATGTATAAGATGATAAGGCTCAAGAATTGATGATTCAGTCTTGCTCTTGAATGAGGATTTTCTTTGTTTGGCTTTCTGACATGAATCACAAAGACCATCAGGAGCAAATACTGTGTTTGGCAATCCTCTCACAAGATCTTTCTTGACCAGTTCATTTATATTGTTAAAATTTAAATGAGAAAGTTTCTTATGCCAATTCCAGCTTTCTTCAATTGATGCTCTACTTAACAGACAGATTGCAGAGCCATCAGCACTTGTTGAAAGCTTAGCTTCATAAATGTTACCACGTCTATATCCTTTCAGAACAACTTTGCCTTTAGATTTACTCACAATTTCACAGTGTTCTTCAAAGAAATCAACATGATAACCTCTGTCACAGATTTGACTTATACTCAGAAGGTTGTGTTTAAGCCCTGAGACCAGAGCTACTTCTTTAATGATGACATTCCCAAGATTGATATTGCCATATCCCAATGTTTTTCCAATGTTGCCATCTCCATAAGAAACACTTGGGCCAGCTTTCTCCATAAAGTCTGATAGCAGGGCCTTATTTCCAGTCATATGACCTGAACATCCACTGTCCAGAACTAGAATATTCTTCCTGTTGCCCTGCAATCATAAGGACCACTAATTATTAGTTTTAAGGACCCAGACTTGCTTGGATCCTTTGGTCTTATTAAGTTTGTTAACATTTGCAGCGGATTTAGCATCAGAGTTTATGTTAATATTTTTCTTATTAGAATTTACATTATCAGACTTTGAATCAGAATTTATACTAGAAGGAACAATGGAAACTTTCTTCAAAGAAGGTTTTATTTGATAATAATCATAGTACAGACTATGATATTCCTTACAAGTATAAATGGAATGCCATAAACTACCACAATGAAAACAAGGATTTTGTGGTTTGTATCTAACTGACTGACTCTTAACTCCTGATTTTGAAGGTAAGGAGTTAATATTCTTATTTTTCCTGCAAAAAGAAGCCAGATGGTTAGAACTTCCACAGTTATGACATGTTTTCTTAGGTGCATCAGGAACAGGTTTATAATCATTGCTTTTATTCACACGTTCCTTTCCATTCCTATTTTTCCTAGGTGATTTTACCTTGTTTGCATTCTTGACATCTTTCAGCTTATGCTTAAGCTGCTTCTTTGTCATTAAGCCTATGTTTACTTCAGCTGTCTTTTCCTGTTTTAGTTTGTCAGAAGTTAATTCCTCTTTAACTTCTGATTTCTCATTATCAGACTTTACAGTTACAAACTTAACAGGTTTTAACTTTGGCTTTTGCTTAACAACAGGCTTAATTTCTTCAGTTCCTTTATCATTCTTATTTTCTCCATAACCTAAGCCCTCTTTCCAATTTTCACTACTTAGCAAATTTTGAGTTGTTCTGCCAGAGTTAGTCCAAATCCTGATTATTTCTCTTTCCTTTTCTAACTCAGTTTTTAGAGATTCATTCATTTTTAGCACTTCATCCCTAACATAAAAAGCATCATCTCTATCCTTCTGAGTTTGATGGAATATGACTAATTCTTTTTCTAAGAAATCATTTCTTTTCTTATATGCAAGATTTTCAGAAGTTAATCTTTCACATGTTAAAGTTTGATCTCTATAGCTAACAAACATGGTTTTAAGATATCTTCTCAACTCATTAATATCATCAGTATGAAAAGCATAAGTAGTCTGAGGTACCTTTGTTTCAGCAGCTTCAGAACTGCTCTCAGCACTTTCTTTATCAGCATTTGCCATCAATGCATAGTTCTCCTCACTTTCAGAGTCTGAAGTGTCTGTCCAGCTTTTCTGCTTTGTGACAAGAGCCTTGCCTCTGTCACCCTTTACCTTCTTGCAGTCAGGAGATATGTGGCCTTTCTCACCACAGTTATAGCATTTAACATTGGTGTAATCTCCTCTGTCTGACTTTCCTCCTCTGCCTTCAGATCTTCTGAAATTCTTCTTATCAGAACTTATGCTTTTCCTGGAAACCTTCTTTCCCTTCCTGAACTTCCTGTATGCAATCTTTGTGATTCCTTTCACCATAAGAGCACACAGCTTCATCATCTCCTCATCAGCATCAGTCTCAGGCAAGCTTTCAGAATCTGAGTCATCATCACTCTCAGAACTTGATGACTCAGTATCAGACTTTATGAAAAGAGCTTTACCCTTGTCTTTCTTTGAGGAAGCTGCTTTGGGGAATTCTTCTTCAGCCTTAAGAGCAACTGTCCTTGACTTTCCTCCTTTCCTCTTGATTCTTTGTTCCATCTCCAGCTCGTGTGTCTTGAGCATTCCATAGATTTCGTCAAGAGTTGTTTCATCAAGATTGTAGTTGTCTCTTATTGTCGTTGCCTTCAAATCCCAGCATTCAGGAAGAGCTAACAGGAACTTAAGTTTTGAATCTTCAAGATCATACTCTTTATCAACCAATGACAAATCATTCAAAAGTTTGACAAATCTATCATATAAATCATTCAATGACTCATTAGTCTTTGAGTCAAAGTGTTCATACTCTTGAGTGAGTATTGTCTTCCTGTTCTTCTTAATTATCTCAGTTCCCTGACATCTTGTTTCCAGAGCATCCCATATCTCCTTAGCAGTCTTGCAGTTGATTACCCTGTTTGACATTACATTATCAATGGCACTATGCAGTAAGTGTCGTACCTTAGCATCCTTAGCAATTGATGCTATGTCCTCAGCAGTATAATCACTCTTCTCCTTTGGTACGGTCATTGCTGCTTCACCTGCAACTACAACAGCGAGTTTGGTTGGTTTGTGAGGACCTTCCTTGATTCTATCCAGGTATTCTGGATCTGTTGCTTCCAGGAACATGGTCATCCTTACCTTCCATATGGGATATTCAGATGGTCTCAGTATGGGAACTCTGATGGTCTCATACCGACTCTGAATTTGTGTCTTTGGTGGTTCCTCAGTTGTGGTAGGCTTAGTTGGAGTTTCTGTGTCCGACATGATTGTGTTTGGATCTTTAACTGTATGTAAGTTAACAGATAGGCTCTGATACCAATTGTTAGGTCACACACACACACTGTAGAGGGGGTGAATACAGTGTATAGTACACTCAAATCGAACTTAAAGAACTTGAGTAACAGAAAACAAACTTTATTGAAACAATAAACTCTGTTACAATATGGAACTGTTACCTCTCAGTGATGAACAAATATCACGAGAGCTGCTAGGGTTATATATATTAATAACTTCGATAATGATAACACTTATAGTGTAAACCCTATGCCTGTGTTTATATATTACACAGTTACAAGATAATCGCTAATTGATATGGAATATAATTCTGCTTCCTAAAATATATCAATCAGATATCTTCTATTCCAAGTATTCCATTCTTCATGGAATTCCTTCTTCATGCATATCTCTTCTTATGTTTTATCTCTATCTTCTTTCCTTTAATCAGCTACTGTCCTTATCTGATCGTCCTTCAGCACTTAAGTTCTGATATCTATCTTCTGATGATTATCTCCTGATAATATAAGTACTGATATCCTTAAGTCCTGACTTTCAGTATAAGCACTGATCAACAGTTAAGTACTGATCTATCCTGTTCACACAAGATCTGAAAGCTAAACATAAGACATATTAGCCATGACATTATCAAATATATCTAACAGTTAATATTGCTCAGAGTGATCTTCTTGCAGACTATGTTCAACTACATCAGGAAAAGCAAACTCATCAGGAGATACTATCACGAGTGGATGCAATCATTGATGATCCTATTTTTGAGAAGAGCACACAAGAACCTTCACCAAGCATTGCTGAAGTAGCTCACATGTCTCAGACACCACAAGAACCATCAGTTCAAAGTACTGATGCTGGTCTTTCACCTTCTCCTGACAGATCACATCCTGATGATACAGTAGTTTCTACTGAGAATCATCCTTCAACTGCACTAGCTACAATTGATGATCCATTACTATTTGCTAGTTTGAAAAAGTGTAACGACTGGGAACTTTACGTTTATATTATATCATGATTATAATAAAGTATGTGAATTAATGTGTCATTTATGTGTGATTATCTGATAAACCCTAACTGTTACGTGATACGTGTATTCCATGTCATTTCTATATTTTAAGGTATTTTTCAGATATTTTATTATGCATTTATAGGTTTTATTTCAAACGTTTTATGATCCAAACGATGATTTTAAAGCCAGTATTTCAAATAAAATAATGGGCCTTATTTTTCATCAAATGGCTTTTACAATCGCCTTGTTCTGAACATCTAGATAATTTATAAATTTTCTCGTTTTACGAAAATTGATTTTTTCGGGCCCCATTGGGTGTCAAAAACCCCACAAAAATCACATTTTTATTTTTATAAAATTATAGGACTTTCATTTATATTATTTCTTTGCATTTTTGCATTATTCACAATTTTTGGGAATTTTTGGCATATATATTGCATATATAAAATATTTATAAATTAAATTTTAATACTCAAAAATTATAAAAATTAGGGCCCAATATTTTTATTTAATGTATAATTAGCCCCTTAATTTTAATTAGGAGTATTATTTTTACTACTATAAATAGCTTAATTTTTATTTAATTAATTATAATTAATCATTAAAATCTGCAAAATTACCAAAAATTCTCTGAAATCGGGTCGGGAAGAACAGGTTCGGGTCGAAGAATCAAGTCATGATTTCTCACTGATTACAACATCAAATCGTGTGATTTAAGTACTCAAATCGAAGGTTGTGATCCGTTCTTTCTGTTTCTTGCATCAATTTCACGTTTTATTGCATCGTTTTTGATTTTTGATTTTTAGGGTTTATGTTCGAATTAGGGCTTTTTGATTATGGGGTTATTGTGATGTTTTGATGATTGATATAGCTTTGTTAGATGATTTACAGTCGATTCATGGTGTTTAATTGAACAAACGATGCTTGGATAGTGATTCACGAATTCTAGGGTTTAGGTCGAATTTTCAAAACACAACTCGATGATTTCTGTGAATATTTGGTTCTTGTAATGTTAGGGCTTTGATTGTATATGTTCTTAGCTTCATTTTGCACTATATAACGTTTGATTTTATGTACGATTCTGCAAATTCGATTTTTGGCCGGAGTTTATGTCGATTTTGCCGAAGAAGTTGATTCAGGAGTTATTCTGTGATGTTTTGGCCGTGATTGGATTGCTGTGTTGATTTGCAATGAAAAGCACTCAAAAACAGCACCAAATGGTGTTGATTTGGGGCTGATCGGAGCTTGGCCGAACTCCGGGAACTCAACGGAATCTGGAAAAATTCCGGCGTGTTCTTGGTGACCCGGAATCCAACCCGTTTGACCCGTTCAGATTACCCGGTTTTGATCTGTTTTTGTCAGAAACCAATTTCTGACAACTGTTTCTGAAATTTTGATTTTTATTTTATTTTTATTAATTTTAAAAATCAGTTTTATTTATTTTGTAAATTGATTAATTAATTATTTAATTAATTAATTTATATTATAAATAATTCTGAATTATTTTCTAAAAATCAGATTGAATTATTTTCTTAATTATTTATTATTTATTTATTACTTATTAATTATTTAAAAGTGATTAATTATTTTGATAATTAATCAAATAATTTTCAATAAATCATAATAAATTCAATTTAATTTCAAAAATTATAGAAAAATTATTTTTAATTCTGATTTTCTTAAATAATGATTTAAAAATTATTTTTGGGTTTTAAAAATTAGTAATAATTATTTATAATGATTAATAAATGGAATTATTAGTATTTAATTAATAATAATTCAACCGTTAGTCCGTTTTGCGTGAAACGAAAGCCTGTTAACTCAGAAAAATGAATCTTTTTCATTAAAAATAATATTAAAGCTTAATTTTTTTAGAAGTTAGTTGATTTTGTGACTTGTGTGATTATCAGTCAAGTTACGTGCCGAGACGAGTCTGAAAAATTCCGGAAAAATGGGAAACGAGTCAGATAACGATCAGTTAAGCAATCAGCGAGTCGATTTTGGTTTTAAAAATTATTTTAACCATAAAAATGATTATATGCTTATGTGCTTATGTGTATTACGTGGTTAATCGAGTCTTACTTGCTTATATGTAATACATGAGTCAGTCATAAGCGCATGGGTAGATGTTAGGATCAGTTTGAAGTCGATTCAAGATGCAAATGAAGTACGATGTGACTTAACCAGTCTGTTTTGCCAATAGAAGCTAAGCCAGCCAGGCCAGTTGAGTCGGTAATAGTCCAAGGTGATAGACATAAGTGATTCAATTGCAGTAAGTCGCGTAGAAGGCAAGTTTTTCCTCTATTCTACTTTCGGAATAGTGATATTGATTCAAATATTTATCACATTTACATTCTCTTGATTATTGTTCTTGATCACTAATATACAATCTCTATTCCTTTGTTCATATTTCATTTCAATTCTTGATTTCTCCGTTTCTTTTGATTCTTGATTCATATTCTGTTGGTAACACATGGAGATTGATATATTCTAGTGTTTGGAATATATCAAAGCATACCGATTGTCCCGGTTGCTGAGCGATGGACTGGATAAGGATATTTTGGGATGGAGTGTGTCTTAATCCTGAGGACCGGGATGACTGGTGCCTCGACGTGGGCCGTAGTGCCTGGGTACCCGACTGGATCTATATACTGAGATATGGATCTGCATTATATTCTGACTGATCAGCAGAATATAGATGCGAACTTGTGTCCAGTTTAGTTTATTTGTACTCGCCAGTAATGGCCTTCTTTCTATTCTCGTGAGGTTATATCTTGGCAGATATACCTGGGATGGCGGATTCATTTAAAATGCTTTAACACTGTTTATATGTTTGTGGACTTGTTGAGCAACTTTTGGCTCACCCCTTTTGTTGTTATTCACCTTATTGTTTTCAGTTAAGAAGGAATATGAAACCAATCAGGACTCGAGTGGTAAAGAAGCGAGTCAAGCCTCGGGATCCTCTTATACCCAAGGTGTTGATCCCAATCCAGGAAGAAAGTTTTGAGTTGCCCGAGCAGGTGGAGTGTTGATAGATAGTAGGTGTGTGTGTTTGAATAAAAGTTGAACTTAGCTTAAAATGAATTAGACAATAGTTTGTAATAAAGAGAGTTTGTGAGACTTTGAATGTTGGTTTGTAATAAAAGTAGTTAGTGGTTTTTGTTTTCATACTTCAACCTAAAAAGATCCTGGTTAGTGTTAAAGGGGTTTAATTTCATTTCTTTATTAATTGTTAATCAAATTGTACAGGTTTGGTGATTAGCTAGTAACCCCCAGACTTATACCCCGGGTCTGGAGGGCGTTACAGGTTTGGTATCAGAGCTGTAGGTTTGGTCCCTGAAAACAAGAACATTTGGATTAAAATAGGATAAGGAGATCACATAAGATAGGGATAGTCAAATTAGGATGAATAGTGTTAGGATTTAGGTCAGATTAGAATAGGGAAATAATCTTAGGATTGTTAATGACCTTTTCTTTTCCTTGGTATATTATCAGATGGCATCTTCTGGTTATTCTGCATCTTCCGAGAGGACAGTCACTGGGCCAGTAGCACCAGCCATACCTCCAGTATCTGAGCATATGTTTCCTCCTCTACCACCTCCACCACCATTGCCACAGGAGCCGGTACCACCAGTACAGGGGATAGTGCATGACCCCATAGAGATGTTTGATCCATTTGAGTTCTTCGAGCCGATGGTTCCTTTACCTATTGAGCACCTGTTTATACTAGGTATTGAGCAGGAGTTACCACCACCACCATTGTTACCTCCTATACCAGTGCATGCCCCAGAGCTGGACATAGTTCAGATGATTCCAGTAGAGGGGATGGGAGAGCATGATGTGGATCTACAGTTAGGTTTACCCCAGCAGGGTGCAGGTATTCCGAGGGTTCCTTCTCAGGAGTCAGTAGGTCAGGTTGCTCAGCCGCATATGGTACCATACCATGAGTATAGAGTTATCAGGGATGATGTGGAGTATTGGCGGGCACAGTGTCGGGAGATTATGCATCTGTTTGATCAGAGGGACAGAGGACCGTTAGCGGCCCTACAGCCGGATTATTATATGAGACAGCGATTACAGTCAGTATTGATGAGTGCTACTTGGGAGCTGGATGATTTGACTAATGATGGACCTCCTTCTTTTGCAGAGTTCTACAGCGTTTTTCACTTGGCACAGACTGTGGTCCAGGCACTTAGAGAGGAGCTTAGGCGTATTCCGCCTGGGTTCTGAGAGGGTTTGAGACGGTGACTCTAGAGTGCATGTGTATATAGAGGCAGCATAGTATAACATAGTGAGTAGTGTGTATGTGTGTATCAGTAGTTTAACTTGTAGTAGTAATTTAACTTGTAGCGATAGTGTGACTTGTAGCCGTAGTGATGACCAGTAGCCCGAGACTTTTTGTATCAAGCATTTACACCTGAAGCTGGTGTCACATATATATAAGATGAACTTTTTCAAATTCTTTTATTTAAATTTCAGTCTTTACAGTTTTATAGCATTTACTTTCACTTTACAGTTTTTCATATTATAATTCCTGTTGAAAAAAAAACAATTATTTTATTTAATTATTTACATTTCCAGTCTGTACACTCAGCAACTGTTTTCTTTAAATAAACCATGTTATGAATACAGGATAAATTGTTTTCCATACATATTGTCGATTATTTATTAAACTGTTAAATAAATATCACCTGTTTTATTATCAGAAGAAGATGGCACCAAAAAGAAAGACTAGGGCTGAGACCTCTAACAGCAATTCTGAAAATCAGACTAATGAGACCATGAACCAAATGTTCCATCTGATGCAACAACAGATGGTAATGATGCAGCAGCAGATGCAGCATCAGCAACAGCAGATACAACAACAAATGTTGCAACAGCCACCTCGTCCTGAGCTTCAATTACCACCAGTATTACATGTTGTTACTTTTAAGCAGTTTCAGTCAGTTAAACCTCCAGAGTTTGAAGGGACTACTGATCCTATTAAAGCTACCACCTGGTTAAAAGAAATAGAGAAAGCGTTCGCACTAGTGAAGGTAGGTGAGGACCAGAAGACTGATTTTGCTAGTTACTTGTTGAAAGGAGAGGTGAATTATTGGTGGGAATCTAAAAAGGCCTTAGAGGGTGAAGAAGTTATTGCATGGGATAGGTTTAAAGAGTTTTTTTTAGAAAAGCATTTTCCTCGCTATGTGAAGAATCAAATGCAGATTAAGTTTCTAGAACTGAAGCAGGGAAATATGTCCGTGGCAGAATATGAAGCCAAATTTACTGAGTTGGCTAGGTTTGTTCCAGAACAGGTTGACACAGAAGAAAAACTAGTTTAAAGATTTCAAGAAGGATTACGACCATGGATTCGTGGCCAAGTTGCAGTTTTCGAATTAACGACGTATACCGCCGTAGTTTAGAAAGCTTTGATTATAGAAGGGGAAAGTGAAAGATCTCAGCAAGACAAGGGACAGGGAAGTTTCCAAGATCGCTCCAGCAGAAAGCCGGGATTCCAAGCCCGGGCAAATTTGAATTTTAAAAGGATAGGACAAGGTTCACAGAAGGCAGGTAATCGTTTCCAAACCTCCAGTCAGCAGGGAATGGTCAGAGTTTCAGTGCCGTACTGCAAGACATGTAATCGAAAGCATACTGGTGTATGTATCAAAAGGGATGTAACGTGTTATCGGTGTAAGCAGAGAGGGCACTATTCTAACGAATGTCCAACAGGTAGAACAACAGAGATGACTTGTTTCCAGTGTGGAAAGAAAGGGCATATCGCCAGAAATTGCAAAGGATCAGCTATGGCAGCCAGTGTTCCGAGAATGTTAGCATTACCTCCGCCGCCGCCTAATCAACCCAAAGCAAGAACTTTTAACATGACCATGAAAGAAGCGGTGCAGAGTCCGAGTGTTATTGCAGGTACACTTTTGGTAAATTCTGTAATTTCAAAAGTATTATTCTGGAGCTACTCGTTCATTTGTTTCTGAAGAATTTCTTGGTAAGTTACATTGTGAAATCGAATGGTTGGGTGAAACGTTAATTATAAAATTAGCGAATGACGACCAAGTTCCGGTAGATCGAGTATGTCCTGCGTGTGATATAGAAATAGCCGGACATCATTTTTCGGTAGATTTAATTCCTTTTAAGCTAGGAGAATTAGATATTATCTTGGGAATGGATTGGTTAGCATGTCATAACGCTCAGATAGATTGCGCGAATAAGAGAGTCAAATTGCGAACTGCGGAGAATGCAACAGTAATATTCAAAGGCGAAAAACAGTAGAAGAAATTTCTTACTGTGATGCAGACTAAACGATTGCTTCGACAAGGATGTGAGGCGTACATAGTTTACGTGTTAGATACCGAAAGAGAAAGTCCTAGAATAGAAGACATTCCAATTGTGTGCGAATTTCCAGACGTCTTTCCAGACGAGCTTCCAGGGTTACCACCAGATCGAGAAATTGAGTTCACAATTGATCTAGCACCAGGTACAGAACCAGTTTCGAAAGCTCCATATCGGATGGCTCCAGTCGAAATGAAGGAATTGTCAACATAACTGCAAGATCTTCTAGACCGAGGCATCATACGGCCTAGTGTATCCTCATGGGGTGCACCGGTGTTATTTGTGAAGAAGAAGGACGGCAGCATGCGATTATGCATTGACTATAGGGAATTGAATAAACTCACTATCAAGAATAAGTATCCCTTACCGAGAATCGACGATTTGTTCGATCAGCTAAAAGGAGCAGCATGGTTTTCAAAGATAGATTTGTGATCAGGCTATCATCAATTCAAGATTAAAGCTGAAGATATTCCAAAAACTGCGTTTCGTACAAGATATGGGCATTACGAGTTTTTGGTAATGGCATTCGGTCTGACAAACGCGCCAGCAGCATTCATGGATTTGATGAACAGAGTATTCAAGAAATATTTGGATAAATTCGTGATTGTATTCATTGATGACATCTTGATTTACTCCAAGTCAGAAGAAGAGCATGCAGAACAATTGAGAATAACTTTGGAAATTCTGAGGAAAGAGCAACTATGCGCAAAATTCTCGAAATATGAATTCTGGTTAAGAGAACTACAATTTCTAGGGCATATTATCAGTAGAGAAGGCATCCAAGTCGATCCAGCGAAGATTGAAGCTGTGTTAAATTGGGAAAGACCAAGGACGCCGACAGAAGTTCGAAGTTTCTTGGGATTTGCAGGATATTATCGAAGGTTTGTCAAAGATTTTACGAAAATAGCAATGCCGCTGACCAAGTTAACTTGAAAAAGTGAAAAGTTTGAATGGAGTGATAAGTGTGAAGAAAGTTTTCAAGAGCTGAAAAAATCGGTTAATAACTGCACCAGTACTTGTATTGCCAGACGAGCTAGGAAATTTCGTCATTTTCAGCGACGCTTCGTATCGCGGGTTAGGATGTGTACTGATGCAGCACGGTAACGTCATCGCATATGCTTCGAGACAACTTAAACCTCATGAACAAAAATATCCTACTCATGATCTGGAATTGGCAGCGATCGTATTTGCGTTGAAGCTTTGGAGACATTATCTCTACGGTGAAAAATGTGAAATTTACACGGATCATAAAAGTCTAAAGTACATCTTTACGCAAAAGGAGCTGAACATGCGGCAACGTCGATGGCTGGAATTGATAAAGGATTACGAAGTCACGATTAGTTATCATCCAGGGAAAGCAAATGTTGTAGCAGATGTGCTGAGCAGGAAAGAAAGATTGAATCGGTTAACTTCGTGTGAAGACTTAATCAAGGAATTCGACAAATTAGAAATTGAGATTCGTATTCCCAATGAATCTGCAGAAGCTATCTACACTATGACTTTCCAACCGGAATTGTTAGAAAAGATTTGCTGCTGTCAAAATGAAGTGATGGGTCAAGATGACGACCTGACGGGAGAAGAAATCACAACTCAGAAAGATAATGAAGGAATTTTACGCTTTGCGTCGAGAATCTAGATCCCTAACGTAGTAGAATTAAAAGAAGAAATAATGCGAGATGCGCACAATTCGAAGTATTCCATTCATCCAGGAAGTACAAAAATGTATCGTGATCTGAAAGAAAACTTTTGGTGGCCGAACATGAAGAAGGAAATAGCTGAATGGATAAGTAAGTGCTACACATGCCAGCGAGTTAAAGCGGAACATCAACGTCCGAGTGGATTATTGCAACCATTAGACATTCCAGAATGGAAATGGGAACATCTAGCGATGGATTTTGTGGTAGGATTACCAAGGACAAAGGCAAATCATGATGCGATATGGGTAATCATTGACAGACTCACGAAGTCGGCACATTTTCTACCAATCAATGAAAGATTTTCACTCGACAAGCTAGTACACATATATCTCAAAGAAATTGTGATGCGACATGGAGTTCCAGTATCTATCGTGTCTGATCGAGATCCTCGTTTCAACTCAAGATTTTGGAGACAATTTCAAGAATGTCTTGGAACTAAATTGAACATGAGTACCGCTTATCATCCGCAAACCGACGGGCAAAGTGAAAGAACTATCCAAATGATTGAAGACATGCTACGAGTTTGTGCGATCGATTTTGAAGGCAGTTGGGATGAACATCTACCCCTAGTGGAATTTTCTTATAATAACAGTTATCACGCCAGCATTGGAATGCCACCGTATGAAGCATTATACGGGAGAAAATGCAGATCACCAGTATATTGGGATGAAGTTGGAGAACGCAAAATTTTGGGTCCAGAACTAATTCAACAGATGAAAGAAAAGATTGAACTCATTCGAAAACGACTCGATGCAGCGCAAAACAGACAACGCAAATATGCAGATCAAGCCAGGAAAGATATAGACTATCAGGAAGGAGAAAATGTACTACTCAAAATATCGCCATGGAAAGGATTAACCAGATTTAGAAATAAGGGTAAATTGAAACCACGTTATGTTGGACCGTTTGAAATTTTGAAGAAAGTGGGAAAAGTTGCATACGAATTAGCTTTACCGCCTCATATGCAGCATATTCACAATGTGTTTCATGTGTCCATGCTTAAGCGATATAATCCTGATTCTAGGCATGTAATCGAGTATGAGCCGATATAAATCCAACCTGATTTGTCTTTTATAGAACAGCCGGTAAGAATTTTAGATCGGCGAGAGAAAGTGTTGAGAAATAAGTCTGTATATTTAGTGCGAGTGTTGTGGAGAAATCCTATGGTTGAAGAATCAACTTGGGAACTCGAAAGTGAAATATTAGAGAAATACCCTCATTTGTTTTCATAGAAGATTCTGAGGACAGAATCCTTTTAAGGGGGGGAGGATGTAACGACTGGGAACTTTACGTTTATATTATATCATGATTATAATAAAATATGTGAATTAATGTATCATTTATGTGTGATTATCTGATAAACCCTAACTGTTACGTGATACGTGTATTCCATGTCATTTCTGTATTTTAAGGTATTTTTCAGATATTTTATTATGCATTTATAGGTTTTATTTCAAACGTTTTATGATCCAAACGATGATTTTAAAGCCAGTATTTCAAATAAAATAATGGGCCTTATTTTTCATCAAATGGCTTTTACAATCGCCTTGTTCTGAACATCTAGATAATTTATAAATTTTCTCGTTTTGCGAAAAATGATTTTTTCGGGCCCCATTGGGTGTCACAAACCCCACAAAAATCACATTTTTATTTTTATAAAATTATAGGACTTTCATTTATATTATTTCTTTGCATTTTTGCATTATTCACAAATTTTGGGAATTTTTGGCATATATATTGCATATATAAAATATTTATAAATTAAATTTTAATACTCAAAAATTATAAAAATTAGGGCCCAATATTTTTATTTAATGTATAATTAGCCCCTTAATTTTAATTAGGAGTATTATTTTTACTACTATAAATAGCCTAATTTTTATTTAATTAATTATAATTAATCATTAAAATCTGCAAAATTACCAAAAATTCTCTGAAATCGGGTCGGGAAGAACAGGTTCGGGTCGAAGAATCAAGTCATGATTTCTCACTGATTACAACATCAAATCGTGTGATTCAAGTACTCAAATCGAAGGTTGTGATCCGTTCTTTCTGTTTCTTGCATCAATTTCACGTTTTATTGCATCGTTTTTGATTTTTGATTTTTAGGGTTTATGTTCGAATTAGGGCTTTTTGATTCTGGGGTTATTGTGATGTTTTGATGATTGATATAGCTTTGTTAGATGATTTACAGTCGATTCATGGTGTTTAATTGAACAAACGATGCTTGGATAGTGATTCACGAATTCTAGGGTTTAGGTCAAATTTTCAAAACACAACTCGATGATTTCTGTGAATATTTGGTTCTTGTAATGTTAGGGCTTTGATTGTATATGTTCTTAGCTTCATTTTGCACTATATAACGTTTGATTTTATGTACGATTCTGCAAATTCGATTTTTGGCCGGAGTTTATGTCGATTTTGCCGGAGAAGTTGATTCAGGAGTTATTCTGTGATGTTTTGGCCGTGGTTGGATTGCTGTGTTGATTTGCAATGAAAAGCACTCAAAAACAGCACCAAATGGTGTTGATTTGGGGCTGATCGGAGCTTGGCCGGACTCCGGGAACTCACCGGAATCTGGAAAAATTCTGGCGTGTTCTTGGTGACCCGGAATCCAACCCGTTTGACCCGTTCAGATTACCCGGTTTTGATCTGTTTTTGTCAGAAACCAATTTCTGACAACTGTTTCTGAAATTTTGATTTTTATTTTATTTTTATTAATTTTAAAAATCAGTTTTATTTATTTTGTAAATTGATTAATTAATTATTTAATTAATTAATTTATATTATAAATAATTCTGAATTATTTTCTAAAAAATCAGATTGAATTATTTTCTTAATTATTTATTATTTATTTATTACTTATTAATTATTTAAAAGTGATTAATTATTTTTATAATTAATCAAATAATTTTCAATAAATCATAATAAATTCAATTTAATTTCAAAAATTATAGAAAAATTATTTTTAATTCTGATTTTCTTAAATAATGATTTAAAAATTATTTTTTGGTTTTAAAAATTAGTAATAATTATTTATAATGATTAATAAATGGAATTATCAGTATTTAATTAATAATAATTCAACCGTTAGTCCGTTTTGCGTGAAACGAAAGCCTGTTAACTCAGAAAAATGAATCCTTTTCATTAAAAATAATATCAAAGCTTAATTTTTTTAGAAGTTAGTTGATTTTGTGACTTGTTTGATTATCAGTCAAGTTACGTGCCGAGACGAGTCCGAAAAATTCCGGAAAAATGGGAAATGAGTCAGATAATGATCAGTTAAGCAATCAGCGAGTCGATTTTGGTTTTAAAAATTATTTTAACCATAAAAATGATCATATGCTTATGTGCTTATGTGCATTACGTGGTTAATCGAGTCTTACTTGCATATATGTAATACATGAGTCATTCATAAGCGCATGGGTAGATGTTAGGATCAGTTTGAAGTCAATTCAAGATGCAAATGAAGTACGACGTGACTTAACCAGTCTGTTTTGCCAACAAAAGCTAAGCCAGCCAGGCCAGTTGAGTCGGTAATAGTCCAAGGTATAGACATAAGTGATTCAATTGCAGTAAGTCGCGCAGAAGGCAAGTTTTTCCTCTATTCTACTTTCGGAATAGTGATATTGATTCAAATATTTATCACATTTACATTCTCTTGATTATTGTTCTTGATCACTAATATACAATCCCTATTCCTTTGTTCATATTTCATTTCAATTCTTGATTTCTCCGTTTCTTTTGATTCTTGATTCATATTCAGTTGGTAACACATGGAGATTGATATATTCTAGTGTTTGGAATATATCAAAGCATACTGATTGTCCCGATTGCTGAGCGATGGACTGGATAAGGATATTTTGGGATTGAGTGTGTCTTAATCCTGAGGACCGGGATGACTGGTGCCTCGACGTGGGCCGTAGTGCCTGGGTACCCGACTGGATCTATATACTGAGATATGGATCTTCATTATATTCTGACTGATCAGCAGAATATAGATGCGAACTTGTGTCCAGTTTAGTTTATTTGTACTCGCCAGTAATGGCCTTCTTTCTATTCTCGTGAGGTTATATCTTGGCAGATATACCTGGGACGGCGGATTCATTTAAAATGCTTTAACACTATTTATATGTTTATGGACTTGTTGAGCAACTTTTGGCTCACCCCTTTTGTTATTATTCACCTTATTGTTTTCAGTTAAGAAGGAATATGAAACCAATCAGGACTCGAGTGGTAAAGAAGCGAGTCAAGCCTCGGGATCCTCTTATACCCAAGGTGTTGATCCCAATCCAGGAAGAAAGCTTTGAGTTGCCCGAGCAGGTGGAGTGTTGATAGATAGTAGGTGTGTGTGTTTGAATAAAAGTTGAACTTAGCTTAAAATGAATTAGACAATGGTTTGTAATAAAGAGAGTTTGTGAGACTTTGAATGTTGGTTTGTAATAAAAGTAGTTAGTGGTTTTTGTTTTCATACTTCAACCTAAAAAGATCCTGGTTAGTGTTAAAGGGGTTTAATTACATTTCTTTATTAATTGTTAATCAAATTGTACAAGTTTGGTGATTAGCTAGTAACCCCCAGACTTATACCCCGGGTCTGGTGGGCGTTACAGGTTTGGTATCAGAGCTGTAGGTTTGGTCCCTGAAAACAAGAACATTAGGATTAAGATAGGATAAGGAGATCACATAAGATAGGGATAGTCAACTTAGGATGAATAGTGTTAGGATTTAGGTCAGATTAGAATAGGGAAATAATCTTAGGATTGTTAATGACCTTTTCTTTTCCTTGGTATATTATCAGATGGCATCTTCTGGTTATTCTGCATCTTCCGAGAGGACAGTCACTGGGCCAGTAGCACCAGCCATACCTCCAGTATCTGAGCATTTGTTTCCTCCTCTACCACCTTCACCACCATTGCCACAGGAGCCGGTACCACCAGTACAGGGGATAGTGCATGACCCCATAGAGATGTTTGATCCATTTGAGTTCTTCGAGCCGATGGTTCCTTTACCTATTGAGCACCAGTTTATACTAGGTATTGAGCAGGAGTTACCACCACCACCATTGTTACCTCCTATACCAGTGCATGCCCCAGAGCCGGACATAGTTCAGATGATTCCAGTAGAGGGGATGGGAGAGCATGATGTGGATCTACAGTTAGGTTTACCCCAGCAGGGTGCAGGTATTCCGAAGGTTCCTTCTCAGGAGTCAGTAGGTCAGGTTGTTAAATCTCAAGATAGCATGGCCTCTAGACTATCCTCCTTGGAAGATAAGGTTTCTTCTATAAGTGACAAACTAGATGCTCTATTTTCTCTTCTTTCAAATACTGATGCCAAAAAGGGGGAGAAGATAGTTGCTACAAAATGTACACCAGATTCTATTCAGACAAAGGATAAATATATTGATGATGATGGTGATACGAATAATCCAGTTACAGATGTTCAAATTACTTCTACTGCTCAACAACTTCAACATTCCAAGAAGAATGATCCTTCAGGACAAAGGAACTCTACCGGTGCTTATAAAGCCAAGCACAAGACTACTGTTGGTGCTCCTGAGGATGATGCCATTGCAATCTCAAATTTACCAGATGCTAAAGGGATGTTCTTTCCTTATAGACATAAGGAAATAGGTGAAGAGATTGTCTTGTAGTACAAAGACAAGAAGTTTGAGCAAAAGAATGCTAGGAGTGCTCTTTGGTATATAACTGAAGAATTTCCTGATCTGACACCTGAAGAAGCAGTTATGCAACAAAAGGAACTTTTGGCTCAAATTGAAGCTGAAGCTAACACTTCTAAAGGTAGAGGAAAAAGAGGTGGTAAATCTGCAAGAGCAAGAGGAAGAGGAAGAGGAAGAGGTGGAAGAACTTCTGGATCAAGTCAAGTAACTGCATTCAACTCTACTTTTCTGAATTTTCTATCCAGAGAAGGTTATGTTCCTGTAAAAGGAAATGAAGAAGACAAAGAAGTTCAGAAGACGGAAGAGTTAATTATACCAAGGAAGAAAAGACCAGCCACTGACATTGGTCAAGCTGATACAGCAAGACAGAATGTAACTCCTGATACAGACACAAATTCTGAAGTAAAAGCAGATCCTGATGCGGTGAACCTGATAATTGATTTTAACTCTGATGAAAAAGTTATCAAAGTATTAAATGAGTCAGCTCTTTCTCTAGTAATCACTCCTCATATTTCAGAGGCTAATGAAAAAGAAAAGATTGATAGAAGAATAGATGATCATGCATGCAAAGAATATTTGCAGAGAGTCTTAAAATCAAAGAGAGAGCTATGGCATAAAACAAAAGGGAAGATTAAAGATCTGTCTACAAGCTATGTTCCTCTCAGCAAGAAGGATAGAAGATGGAAAGATATGTATACATTTGACTATCATAAAGGGTTCAAGCATGTTGATTTTGTGTCAGCTGGGTTAAGAGATTTTATCTCTAAAAGGAAGATGTTGATAAGTCCATCAAGAAGCCTTCTTGGGTGGTATACAATGAAAAACTGAAACTTATCAAATCTCGAACCAGAGGAGGCATTGGTCATTCCAGCATGGAGATCTTGGAATCTGATCTGCTTGATACAGATACTGTGACAGAAAATCTTGGTGAAAGAATTTCTCCACATCTTGAGAAAGTTGAAGCTGTGAAGATTGTTCATATAAAGATAAATGATAATGATGTCAGAGAAGAGATTCTGTACTTTTTTAGGGATGGTAAAGTAAAGAGCTTTACATTGCAGCAACTCTTAATGAAGACTGTGACAGAATTGAAATACATTCACTATTTTCTTAGAGTTGAGAATAGTGTCACCAGAAACTGGTTTTCTATGATACTTGAAGTCATCAGAAGAAGAGTTATGACAAAAGATGATAAATTCAATGGTGATTATGTTCCTAAGTACAGAACTTATACTGGTCAAGAAATGCAGATGAAAAAGGGAGCTGCAGTGCTACAAGTTTTTCTCAATAGTCCTCAGTTATCCTTCAGTCCTGATCATGAAGATGTCAGTTTAAGCTTCATGTTGATTGGTGATCTTGAGATAAGCAAAAGTTCAATTTCTAAGTTAAGATCAGCTATTTATCAGCTTGGAGAAGACACTAAAGAGAAGAGAGAGTTGAATAAACAGCTTGTTAAAGTCCTACGAGACAAGGAGGAAGAAAGATTAAAGAACTTTCTTGGAACAACTGTCAGTTATCTGAAAATACTGAAGTAAGCTTTACTCCTTGTGCATTTTGTAGATTGGTTTTGGCATCATTGAGAATGGAATTTATGCTTCATTGCATTAAGCATAAATTGGGGGAGATTGTTACATATTGAATTCTCAATGATCAAGAAGAAGCTCAGGATCTGGCTGTTTGGATGTCATCAGGATCTGATGTACCGTCAGGATTTAGTATGTCATCGGGATTTGCATGACATCAGTATTTGAAGACAGACAGAATTAGAGGATTTGTTATGTTCCTTATAATGTGGAGCAGATATATGTTACGTCTGAGATATAGGACTTTATCTGTTTAGTTTAAGATATGTATCAGTTTCAGTTAGTTTTTGATAATGCATATCTTAGATTAATATGTTGTAGCTGTGTAGTATATAAACACAGTTTAGGTCATCACTTTGTGGATAATACTCGAGGATCATTCGACCTAGCAGCTCTCAAGAACATCAGTATTTCTTGAGAAGATTTTGTAACAGTTTTTATCAGATACATAAAAAGCTGTTATATTTTATTACTTGTTCAAAACATTTATACAATTGTATCCAACCCCCTTAAACAATTGTATCTTTACTGGGCAACAGCTTTGATCAATTTCTATGGAGGTTTGATCGGAATCAGAGATTCCGTCTATTTGTGATGATGTTTTAGCCATAGCCGAAAAACCGAACTCAACCCTGTGATTTGACCGTAAGCAAACCAAACCGGACGTTCTCTGGTGGCTGGATAGATCGTCGGCATCTGGATTCTCCAGTTTCTGGTGAACTGTTCTTGAGAGCTCCGGTTGGGTTCTCTATGGCCCGGTTTTCGACCCACTAGTTGACCCGGTTTCGATCTAATTTCCCCCAAATCATTTTTTCAAAAATCTGTTTCTGGGAATTCTTTTTAAAAATCATTCAAAAATCAATTCTAAATTCTAAAAATTGATTTTTAAATTCAAAATAATTTATTTAAATATTTTAAATAATTAACTAAATTATTTTTAATTCCATAAAATTATTAATTGATTATTTAGGGATTTAATTAATTGATTAATTCATTTAATTAATTCATTTAATCTATAAATAATTAAATAAAATATAATTATTTATAATTAAACCAAATAATGATTTAAAAATCATTTGAGTTTTTAGAAAATTATATAAAGGTATTTAAAATTCAATTAATATTATTTTTAATCAAATTATTCTTATTTTATTTATAATAAATAGACCTTTCGTCCGTTTAATACGAAATGAACGCGTCTAGACTCGGAAAAATATTTTGCTTCTATTAAAAATACTTTTGAAACATAAAATCTTTCGTTTCGGAAGGTCGCTTGATTCTGATGTTTCCGAGTTGCGTAAATATCGAAAAGTCATGTTTCGACCCGATTTCAAGCCTGAACATATCGAGTTGAATGTTTTGACGAACTGAGTTACATGTTATATGAAGTAAGTGATACGTTTTTTATGTTCTTGTGTGTTATGTAAATTATGAATCCACGTGTCTATTAAACTTTATATGATTAAAAGTAATCCTTATTTGTTGTTATCGGGTGGGTAGAAGATACGGATTAGACTGTACAATTATACCATGTCGGTTAATTGAAATTGTATCTTTTATGATAGATACATATAGTTCAAGGCATTTAAAGCCAGGAAGTGATAGATAATGTAAAGCTTGATTACGTATGATAATGAGACGAGTAGATATAAAGTAGAGGTGAACATAGCATGATGATTGAAAGTTAAAAAGCAGATCAATTGAGGCAAGTAATCTCAAACTTTCTTGTGATATATTGCAAGTATTTCTTCCCTATTCGAAATTCAGAATAGTTAAATGTTTTTACATTTCGCTGCAATTACTCTTAATTATGCAAGTACCTTTTTGTTCTTGTTCTTTATTATTATTGATTGATCTCTTGAGCAAATATCTATTATTCCGGGTTATTTGCAAACCCTGAATCATGATATTTTGAAATCAAAATGATTTAACATCAAAAGACTCTACGGACTGGATGGTTATAATGAGGGCCAGGAATGAGCTGGACCCTAAGGCCTAGAGATGGTTGGACCCTTTATTCACGAAGGCCAAAAATGAGCCTAGGTACCTTGATATACGTGGGTCTATACAGATGGGCATAGGTCCGTACTATACCTGACTGATCAGAAGGTGATTATACTGTGTTGATTCTAGTGTCCAGTCTAATTTATTGTTGATCGCCATTAACGGCATTCCTTCTTAGAAAGTTTATAATTTCAAAAATGGACAAAGATTTGATTCAAGAAATGAATCTGAGAACTGTGTGATATTCTTCTCAGAGAAATATGATTTATGATTAAAGGCCAATGAGGGCCGATGTTTTATTCGCTCAACTGTTTCAAATAAATAAAGATGTTTTTAAAGTCATTTAAAGATTGTTTCCAGCAATTTCTTTGATATAATACATGGAAACCTAAAATGATACTTGCTGGGCATTTTTGGCTCACTCTTGCTTTGTGAATTCTTATTTCTTTTAGTTTTGAATGAGGATTAAAGTGAATAGTTTTTAATAGACAGTAAAGTTGGAGAAATCCCAGGTGCGAGAAGTTGGAGATGTCAGAGTAAATAAGACGAGGAAGTCAGTAAAGAGGTAATAAAATTGTGTTTAGTTGATATAAATTTTAGAAGGTTAGATTTTTGTTTCATAACATAACCTGTAAGTGATCCGATATTAAGGAGTTATATATATATATATATTTGTTTTAATATACATGTTTATATTGTTTAAATTTATTTGGTGACACCCAATCCTGACCCCGAATTTCGGGATGTTACAAGTTGGTATCAGAGCTACAGGTTATTGGTCCCTGAAATAAGAATAGGTAGATGTAAGATAGGACTGACAGGTCATATAAGATAAGGAAGATCCTAAGTATACTTATTTTGAGTTGAGTTGAGTGTGAATTAAGATTAGCAGATTCAATATTGATTAGTAAAATATGATATTGTTAAGATAGGTATGAGGTAAATAGATTGACACTATAGATATATTGAATACCCAGATCCCATAGTTTTGAGGAGTTGACGGCTCGACAGATATTAGGTAAATTACCCTGATTTTCATGTGATTTTAAATGAAACTGAGATTGATTCTTTTGAGAATTTTGTATAAGGAGAGATAGATAAGTTTTAGTATGATGCAATTTAGAATTGTGTAGTAGGACAAGCTCCAGGCTGAAGGCAACAAGTCGATTGAAGCTGATGAAGGGTCAATGTTATAAGTTTCAGAGGCACCACTATTGTGAGAAGTTTCTTATCACTTTTTGGGCGCCGCGCAAGAAACGACACTTACCTTACTAGGTATATTTAAAGTTAATAAGAGATATGACCTAATTTACGGATAGAACATCGAATTACATCAATTGGTTGTAACTACGACATCATGGAAGACGATGAGAATATCAAAGATAATACCAGATGTCAGCATTGGAGTTAGAGTTACAAATAAGATAGTATACAACGGTAAATGAAGTTTTCGTTAACTAATGAATGAGAAATAAACCTGAGGAGGAATGGAAGATATGTCAAGGTGAATGGACCCTTATATGGTCGTTTCTTTAATTAGGTATCTCATTAGCGGATTATGAGAACAACAACCAACTCATATAATAATGACGATCATGTATGCGATTTTCAAAATTCTAAACAATTTTTCAAAAAAGATTTTCTTAAAAAAATTTCTACAAGTTCTTTAAACAGAATCAGTTTCTAAAATTTTAGTTGTCAAATTACTACTTGAGTTCTTGTTGTTATAAGCATTAAATTACCTGGAAGAATACTTGATCTGGATCCAGTATTGTCAAATTCAGAGTGTTAAGTGGACCTGTTATTACGAAGGAGTTTAAAAGTTTTCCTGACGAAAGATTGTAAACTTTGTTTAATAGTACCAATAATAGAATCAACGCGTGGAAATATTATTCATGAAATTATTAAAGTTTAAAGGATTTGTTGATTCAGAAGAAGCCAGAATATGGTTGAAAAGAATTGAGAGATTTCCAGATTTTTGAAGAAGAATATTATCGACGGAGTCGAGGTGTTGCATGATCGATGGTTATTCTACGCGGCATAGACGAAATTAGAAGCTATGACTATAAATCCCATAAGGACGCGATTATGTTCAAATTATTAAAGTATCGAAGGTGAAGGCACGACGCTATAGCAGGAAATTGGTATATTAGGTAAATTTACGAATGCATTTCCCCATGGACTTTCCGAAGTTATTGTACGACTTGGATTTGGATCTATTAATCAAATGAGCCTTAAAGGTACACATAAGTGAAGCGTGGATGTCGACCAACGATATCATTCTTTTCTATAATACGACAGCGTATACTCTTTTTGATTCTTGATTATGCATGAGCTTCTTTCAGTGATAAGTTATATGATGCAAGAAGGAAAGAAAATTTATTATGTTCCTTTCAAATCATTCTTCCTTCAAAAATTTTCTTTCTGATCGAGACAAACAGTGTTATAGTGTGACAATTAATCGAAATGACAAAGAGTCTAGTGGGACACCACCTAATCATTGTTGTATGTTATATAGTATGAAAGACTGGTCATCTTGAGTACAAATATGGTTGTCTCATTCATTTATAAATTATCATTCATTCTTTCTTCTCCAATTATGATTTATTGACTTATGAATTCTTCCAATTGTTTCCCTATAAAAGAGATAAAAAAAAAAGAAGTTGAGTGCGATCAGAAATCAAGTTGGATAAGAATTCATAGAGTTTGTAGTTGTATCAGATACATGATTTAATTTTTTTAACTAAATTAAATTTATGTGAACTTTATTTTGAAAAGTGTTAACATACTTTTTATACTTTTTAGGAAGGTGTTAACCGACCGACCAAACGAAACCATGTTTCGCTATACCGAGAGAATATATAAATGTGAAGTGAGAGAAACAAATTGAAAATGAATATAAGCTAAGTGAAACAAATACGAGGTGGTGGTATTTTTAAGATTTTATAATGAAACTACAAAAACTAAATAAAAAAGGAGACATATAATAATATAAACCAACATTTTATTTACTAAAAAATTAAAGTAATAAAAGAAGAATTTGATAAAAAGAGAGGATGTGGTTTATCTCATTAAAATTTTAAAGTAAGTAAGGATGTTATGTATCACAATGAAATGATATGAAATCTTTGATTAGGAGATTTCGGGTTTGATTCTCAGTGGATAAAACAATATATCTATTTTTAACAAAAATTGTGCGAGAAGTCGCATTCTTATAGTTTTCTAACAATAAAGGGCAAAATTGTAATTTTACCGCCATTAAATGGTTCAATTTGTCCCAAATTTTATTTTAATATATAGAAGGAGATATAATTATAAATTAAACTATGGAACTAAAAAACGAAGTTACATAAATATTATAATGCAACATTTTATTTACTCAAAATTAAAATAATATAAAAATATGATAGAAAGAGTTGATGTGGTTTATTAAATAAGATTTTTAAATAGAACTCAATGAGATATGCAGTGTACTGATAGTGACATGTACTTAATCATAGAAGGTTCGAATCTTGGTGTATATTAAATTATATATGTGTGTCATTTGTGTGATTTTTGACAATAAAAGGGTAAACTCATAATTTTGCAGCCATTAAAATGTCTCACTTTATCCTTGGTTGTCATTTAATTATGTAAAAGGAGAAAGGAGATATATTTAATAAAAAATTTATTGGATGATAAATTTTTAGAAAATATTATATTTATAATTTAATAACAAATAATCTATTTTTCCGAGTATTACATTCACAAGTATCTATTATATCTTAATGAGTACTGGTGAAGAGACCCAAAAATTTGTACTAAGAATGGCATTTTTGTAAATATTTTGACCCATATTTTTGAAATTTGACCAGTTGGTCGACCCATTTTCATAAATCAACTAATTCCTATACAAATATGCAAAGATCCATGGACTATCCATATCTTAAATGGTATTTATAATTATTAAAAAGATCAAACATATTACTAAAATAGATTTGTTTTTATACTCAATCAATTATAGATCCACAAATCATGTCTTCGGTAATTCAAATTCAAAAATCATTATTACTTTCCTTGATAATCATTATCTTCTTCATCTTTCTTTGTTACAGGCCATATCAATCAGAATCAAATTCAAAAATAAGAGTTAATCTTGAATAATTTTGAATTGATTTGCTATTGAATATCTGACATTTATTTCAAAATTAAATTCATAATTTCATTCTAATCTTCTTCTCATTATTATATGTATATGTATATGAGCCATGTATTTTCTTAAATCGTTAGCATTACTCATTTAATTAGTCTGTTGCTCGGATTTGTTTCAATCTTGATTTAATCGATTTAATTTTTTAAAGTTTCACGAAGATAGACAGTGGGTAATTTTTGTTGTTGGTGATATATTCTTCATTTTTGAATCTATTGAACAGAATGGGTAAGTTTTTTTTATATACTTTATATAAATTACAATTTCAATTTTATGCACTCTAAGTGTTTGATATGGCGGCTGTTTTAGTATACATGGCGAAGGACGAAGGCTCCTAACCAAATCAAGGTATACAACTTCACCAAACTGTTTCTCATATGTCTATTCAGTTTCTCACATTAACGAATCATGTGTAGTTGAAAAACAAAACCCAATGCCTCTGCATTTCAGTCCACCTTCAACTAAACCTGGTATGACTGATGTTCTTTACTCTGATTTTGATTTGAAAATATTTCATGCTTTAATCGTAGTATTTGTGTTTGATTATATGAATATTTAGGTGATTATGATGTGTTTATGGATCTTTAGGCAGTGATTACATATATTTGTTATCACAAGTCACATTGGTCATGAGCTCCTTTCTTTGGGTCCATTATCCTATTACTTTTATGTGCATATTAGTTGTTTGATAAAATGCTTTTACAAGTTTTCAGAAACATTATGACAATATTTATGTTCATTTAATTTATTTTCATCATGTTATTTTGTTTAGTGAGTTTTATTTTATTACAATATTTATGTGGCACTTCGAATGAGTTATTTTATTACTATATTTTATCAGTAATGATTCTTTTTAGTTGTATTTTCTTACTTAATATGAATATTTCTTACTGAATCTGTATTGTCAGGAATTAATATGAAAAACGAAAGATAATGCTCGCATGACAAGGTTAGCTAAGGTTTTAAATGGTTGCTCGTAGGACAAGGTTAGCTAAGGTTTTACACCTTAATCTCTTCATTTTTCTACATTTGAATTTTGGTTTAATTTTAATCTCCCTTTGTTGTTCATATGCATACTAAATGTACAGACTATCGGGTTACTTTCACATTCTTGGTTCTCGTTTATTAGTGTTGTAATTCACTTTCTTATCTGATATTATTTTATATTATAAACACATTCTTGGTTCCCTGTTTATTAGTGTTCTAATTCAATTTCTTATCAGATATTATTTTGTGTTATAGGTTAATGCTAGTTAATATCCAGAGGTTATGGTTTATGACGTGTTTCCAAAGGTTCAATGGGTCAATAAAAGTGATTTATCATAATAAATTACATTCTCCGGGTAATATCTCCATATGCCTTGAGCTAGATTATATTTTGTATTATCTTACATGTTTATAATTTATTATACAGTAATTTTTGGATTTGTTCAACTTTGATTATGCAGGTACCACGTGTTAGATTAAAGTTGCAAAAGAAATTTGTTGATCTCTACGATATAACTATAATTTTATATTAAAAAATGCAATTTAGTTGAAATTTGTTGATCTCTTTGATATCTATAATTTTTCTGGCATGTGTCTCTCATACAGTTCTTGGATAGATGCAAAGTCGAGCACTGGGCCAATCTACAGGTTTTGTGTTGTCAGGAATGCTTCTGATCTGGTAATTTTTAAATCTGTTCTTAGCATATTCTGTTTTCATCCTTTATCTAGAACTTTAGTTGTTGATTGTATGCATGTGTTAACACCCAATATTTGTTTTTATATGTATTTAGTAGCATCTATTCCAACAAGTGATGCAAAACAATCAACAGTTCATGAAAGTAGAGATCTTAAGGTTGGCGAGTGTAATATTAAAAGCGGAAAACATGAAAAAGTAAAAGATAATGTGCATGCTACATCTTCATGGAAAGGGCCACATAGAGCGTTATAGTGTTGCTAATCAAAGAATACTCTAACTATTACTGTGCAAACTCACGAGACCTCTTTTTTTTCTGTCAATTGAGAGATTGTCAATTAAAGCAGGATCAAGTAATAAATGTGGACTTAATGCACCTTCTGAGCCTACCCGCACAATTTAGTGATGGTGTACAGTCATTGTTGGATCATAACACTCGATGTTTTCTTGGAAAACTAAGGTATATTTAACTTTGTTATAATTTTATGTTCCATATCTTTAATAGTAGTAACTAAAGTATGTTTAAATTATATATTATATTGTTGATTTTAATATAGAAAGCACAAATGGTGTAGAACTCTCTCAAATAGTAGGTTTGGTAGGGCTTTTAAAAGATTCTTCTTTAAAGTGAAAGTCTCGTGAATTAAAAAATAAAAATAAAAAGTTAATTAACAACTAAAATTTGTTGGTTTATGGTATTTATAAATATAGTATGCAGGCAATCTCTTCTTTATGGTATTTGAATGGGCTGACATATTCTTTATTTTAGTGATTTGTAAGTGGTGTCTTATTCCTTTTTGAAAATATCATGGCCATCAATTTACATCTTCAAATACCAGTTTTCGATTATTCCAGGTGAATCCCAGTTGTCAAATCTCTCACACATGTGCAACTAATTCAGCTTTTTTTGCGAGTTTTTACAGAATTTTTAAGTCTTTAAAATATCATGTCATTTTTAAGACTTATTTCTTCTTTGTTCAAAATTTTTTATGTTGTTTGATATTTTTCTTTATAGGTTTTGGTGTTCTCTTAGAGACCCTATAATAATGAAAAAAGACATAAATATATCGACTATTGTGCGGTACAAACTCAAATCTAATTTTAAAATTGGATAAGATCATATTCATTGCCGCTACACAAGCTATAATCTACTTTCAAAATTAAGTAAGATCATATTCGCTGCCGCTATACATGGGCTCAATGCTGGAATATAGTGTATATATATATATATATATATCAGTTTTACGCCACATGTAACTACTTAATTACTCATCCGATGCATATAACTTATACATTCATTATATTCTCTTTTTTTATAGATGGTTGAGGCGCTTGATTAACTTAAGCATATTTGCTGCAAAAGTATATCATGTAATTATTTTACTTTATCCAGATCATATTAGTTCACAAATGATACATTTTTTTAAATAAGATATATTAAATGTGCACAAAATAATTGAATATTATATGATAAAAATGATAATATTTGCAGATCTCCGAAGTTGGGGAGTGAAATAAAATATGCCTAAGGAAGTCTCTTGTAGCTGGATTATGTAGATGTCATTATCTTTATAATATTTTTTTCTTAAATTTTGGTAATATATTTGTATGATCAGGTTGAGAAGATCTTTGTATGAAGATATAGCAATGAAGCTTCTGCAAAGGACAGATGAAGTTACTGGGCTTTATGCAAAGCGATGCCTTGAACAGAGGAACTATGTATTCTTTCAGTGTGCTGATAATAATACAATATTTATATTATAAGTGAAGTAATAGAAAATTTGATGCACTACTTCTTATAAAGTCCGGTAACTTTAATTAATAAAGTCCAACACATGTCTGAACTTTCTATGATCCCAGCTTTTAGCTTGCACATGTTGATAAGGCGTGAAACATCATTAGCTTCTGCCCATTTTCAACAAGTGTATTGTAAAATTATATGACTAAATAAAATATGGATGATTTGATAATTTTTAGCTAAAATTTCTAAAAGATAATATAAATGACAAGACTATATCAGAATTCAGTAGCATTAACATAACTATGTCATCTGATACAAGGGTTCAAAAGGATATTTAAATAGTACAAGCAAAAAATCTGGCAACTAATTTTAATTCTTAATAAAATGGGAAAAATTATTTTGTCTATTTAGCTCTTGGATCTAATGTGTTTTAGATAATATAATTAAGCACTAAGATGATTTCATATCCTATTTTTAAGTAATTTGGTTTCTATATAGTGAAGATAGTTAAGCATTAAGATGGTTTCTATACGATTTTGTATCTTCTAATAGTTAAAATTTATAGATTGCAACCTAAAAGTGATCTGCATATAGTTTTAATTCCACGTGAAAAGTTGAAACAAAACTAATAGATGATCGACCAGCGCGGGGAATACTATAGATGTTCCTATTGGTTAGTGGGAAGTTATTCAATTTGTGGCAAAAAATTCTGGTAATATTTTGAAAATACAGTGCTTAAATTTGTTGGTTACATTCTATCTTATTAGTATAGTTTTCATTTTATCTTTATATTATCTGAGTTGAGCAGAAAAAATCAAAATTGATGCAAGAGCTACACCCATCCAGATATATGGCTTTAAGGTCATATGTAGAGTTGCACAAAACTGTGCTTAAGGAACATGTGGCCCTTTGCATAAGAATTTAAAACAAGGTTGAAGCCTTCAATGCGAAATGAGGTATTGTTCTAACTCAATGATTAAGCACACCTGAAAAATACAAAGAAAAATAACTTTTTCCGCCATTTTACGTTGTAATTGTGAGCTTGCAGAAAATTTCATTTGTTGATATCACTACTAAATGCAGAAGACAAAAAGTGTATTTTTCTTATCCTAAAATAAAAAGGATTTATTGTCAACTATTTGACCACATCATAATTTCACCTGATAGACTAATTTGATAAAATCAGTTTTGGTCATAAATTTCTAAATAAAAAAACACTATGTTCATCCTATAAATTCAGTTATAATTTGTTAATCACTATATTATTTAATCACTTTTGATATGATTGATTTTGAAATTTATAAAAGTATATGGCATCTTTAACTTATTCCAGATTTACCCATATGTGACTTCACTGTCCATTACAACTCTTTTTGGCAGGAAAATGGAACAACCTTTATGTAAAAGAGGTAGATCATTAATTGTAGTGACTGAGGTTGTTTTAAAGAAACTGAGCAGTTTTGCATGTGCGAGAAGTGAGTTTCGGTAGGTACCCTTTTAGTCATTCTTAAATAACCAGGCGGACTACCCAACAATAGTGCTCGACCTAGCACATTAATATGTTAACTCTTAACCTGGAAAGTATATCAATACAAAATTAAAACCACTATTAAATTCGGCTTACAAGGGAACTATGTTTACTCATATTTGCAGCCAACAATTATCCACAATAAGCTAATTTGTGTACATGTAATCAAATTTCTAATTGTAGCTAAACTAACTTAAAAACAATGGTTTTGTGTTCAAATCTTAGTTTTATATACTTATGATAGTTAAGAGCTGGACTTGAGTTTATCATAAAAAAGGATAAAAATATAGTATGTAGATATTATTATGCCATATCTCATTCTGTAGTTAAATTTATTTAGACCACTTAAAAATATACAGTGTGGCTTTAAATTTAAAAAGTCGTTGAAGGGGACATGCTGCTTGAGATGGTACATACCATCTATATAAATAATTTATGCCTTATATGGATATATTTATTTGTTATATTACAATTTTATGTTTATTAGTAGCATTTACAAAACATTCAAGAGTCTTGCAAAATCAGAGTTAGTTCTTCACTTCCTGAGCATTTTTTCCCTTATACCACCTCTCCTACAAAAAGATGCATATGTTAATATATCTAATTATTTACTAAGATAATCAATGTTAGTTTCTGATTTTATAGAAGGGCTTTTGATTGTGTGGCTACAAAGTACAGTGTAGCAAAGATATTCAAACATTTGTTTCCGTGCAAATCATTACATGTTTCTATGCATATACATTTAAGCGTTCGTCAAAAAAAATCAAAAAAAAAAAATCTGTGGTACACTGTGCTATGTTCAAACGTATCCATATCTTTTCTAAAGCATATTTTAAAATTTTAAGGCCAAGAGCTTACAATTCATGTGGATATATTTAGTTGTTAGTAAGAATCAGATTGGTATTGTATTACTTCACATGGATCTCTGGTATATAATAATATTTTTTCTGATGTCAATAGGTTATCCTCCAGGATATTGGCCTTAATTAACTTTAGGTTGATATAGATAGATGAGATGACAGGGCTATCTGCATGATCAGAAGCAGCAGCAACTAACTGGAGACTGAATAAATATCCCTTGATTGAGAGATGATGGATGGAAGTTTGGGGAGTGTTGTCCTAAATACATATCAGAATCATGAGATGATGTATTCATTTCTGTTATAAACAATAGTAATGGATGCATTGTACTATAATCATAAATTTCAAGGCCTGAAGGATTGACCAACCCCATGTAAAAAAATCTACCGAAACCTTATGGATGAGTCTAACTTCTCTATTAGCTCTAAACTTAACATTGAAACGGACACTGTCATCATTGCCAACCTTAAGAATATTGGAATTTATTGGCTTCACCTTTTAGGTAAGTCGACACTGTCAACCTTTTTTTTTTACCAAATTGATATTGTGGCCCTAAAGCAGGTGCAATATGTGTTTGTAGAGTATGTGAGCTAAGAATATAATTGTATTTCTCTATAACATTTATTTAATGGTTTATATTTTTTATTCATAAGGTATAAAAGATATGATTAGTGGTATGTATCTATATGTCTAGGGTGAGGAAGGTGCACTATCAATGACAACAAAAATGTGCCTTGTGAATGCATCAAAAGGACTCCGTGTTGATGTAAATTTTGTAGGTTGTGTAAAAGTTCTGTAGATATGTAAACAGATTAAGAAAACTCATATATTTAGTGCTAGAGGATTGGCTTAGTTAGTTGATTTTTATAACAATATGACGTGAGAAAGATCAACATATATTGTTCATTTCAAATTCTTAATTCGTTAGCGTATCGTGGATGAATGGTATTTATAGATGAATACTATACAAGCACGGTCATCGCCAAATAATATATATTTGTGTGCTTCCAACTCCTTGAATTATTGTGCTCATGTAATATTTTACACTTAGTTTTGGATTTCTTTTTCTCTATTTCATTAGATATAGTAATGGATTGATTAATTTATCAATACTTAGTAAAGTAAATTAGAATTATCTAATATTTTTTTACAAACGTGATTGTCTTTTCACCAAATTTTTAATTTAATATTTCATAAAATAAGTTTCTTTTAGTATTGTGGCATGAAATTTATCCACTTTATTTTATTTAACTAAGCACATTTATCCATTTTCAAATTTTGGAACTATAGTACCAGTTATGCTTTAGACTTGGTAAAAATAAGATCTTATAGCTTTATAATAAAAAAAATTAAACTGAGAGTTTAAGTTGCTAAACAAAAATGCTAATATTAATTAATGTTTAATTATTAAATTATATATTTTGTAAGACTACTTGATATATGAATTAAAATAATAGAAATTTTATCATTTTTATAATCGTAACTGTTGTGGATAAAAAACTAAGGTTATTACTTGCTGTATTTAATACTAAGATTCGGGAGCTCAAGGCCTTTAATGGCTGCTCTCGTGTTTCGTGACTCAATCTGGCTTTACGAGATGCCTACGTATCTCTGTGAATTAGAGAATCAAGCCAAAAAACGTAGTTCTGATTGGTGGGGGTGAGACCTCTTATATAGATGTTGGGAGTCCTTGAATTGGACTTGGTATAGGAGACTTGGTGGGTAAGTCTCATAATTAGAATGGACTTTGGAGTCCTAGATAATAGGAAACTGATTCCTTATCCTTTTAGGTCCCCTTGAGGCTAATCTCCAAGGATTTATATCCTTATCGGGACTCTTTTCAACATCTGATTTGTCCCTTATTAATTAATTACGAAATTAATTAATAATCAGGGCTTTTGGGCCTTTTTTATTCCATCAGGCCTGATCTGGTCCATCAGGCTTAACCTTTCTGGTCTGAGTATCATATATCTTTTTATTGGGCCTAGCAGCCCACAGCTTGTACAATTAATGCAGTATTTAATTATACAAGCATAATTTATTTATCCCTATCATTTGCCCCCCAACTTTTGGGAAACATTGATTAGGTTTCGCAGAAGTTAAGTCTATTCGTTCCCTTACAGGGTTTCGTTTTTCCGTAAAGTGTGGAGCGACCTACATATTTACAATGAATTTTTCCTTTTATTCAGGAATTATCTTAATTTCCAGGAATTTTTCCCTTATTTCCGGGATTTTTTCCTTATTTTCTGGATTTTTCCCTAATTTTCTAGGATTTTCCCTAATTTTCTGGAATTTTTCCCTAATTTTCTGGGATTTTTCCCTAATTTTCTGGGATTTTCCCTAATTTTCTGGGATTTTTCCCTAATTTTCTGGGATTTTTCCCTAATTTTCTGGGATTTTCCCTAATTTTCTGGAATTTTTCCCTAATTTTCTGGGATTTTTCCCTAATTTTCTGGGATTTTCCCTAATTTTCTGGGATTTTCCCTATTTTTCAGGTTTCCAGCCCTTTTTCGACCAGGATCCTAGTCGAAATTTCGATCTGGATCCTAGTCGAAAATAGGGGTCAGCCTTGCCATCCTGGTCGAAAGAATTCGACTAGGATCCACGACCTGGAACTCGACCAGGATCCTAGTCGAAATTTTGACCTGGATCTAGGACCTGGAATTCGACCAGGATCCTAGTCGAAAATTCGACCTGAATCTAGGTCGAAAATTCCACCCTTTTTTTATTATTATTTTTTTTAGCTTCTTGCCATGAGCCTATCGACTAGGATTTCGACTAGGATTCTAGTCGATATTTCGACCTGAATCCTGTTCGAAAATTCTTTGATATTCTTGCTTCCTGGTCGAAGGATTTCGACTAGGATTCACGACCTGGAATTCGACCAGGATCCTAGTCGAACTTCGACCTGAGTTTTTAATCCCCCCCCCCTTTTTTTTTTTTTTTTGAAAGATGCTTGGTTTATTCGACCTCATTCCTGGTCGAAGTTTCGACCTCAATTCAGTCCCGTTATTCCAGCTTTTTTCGGGTGTCTGCTCGAAAGATTTCGGGCAGGATTCACGACCTGGAATTCGACCTGGATTCTGGTCTTTTTTACCCGTTATTTTTGGGTGTCTGCTCGAAAGATTTCGGGCAGGATTCACGACCTGGATTTCGACCTGGTTCCTGGTCTTCCACTAGCCTTCTTTATTTAGCTTTAATTTAGGGTATTGTATTTTCCAAATCCTAATTGGATTTGGGCCTGGCCTTTGTTGGGCCTTATTAAATTTTATTGATCCTCTATTATTGGGCTTTTCCAAATCTTATTGGGCCTCTTTTATTGGGCCTTTTCAAATCTTATTGGGCCTCTTTTATTGGGCCTTTTCAAATCTTGTTGGGCCTCTTTTATTGATCTGGGCTTAATACACCCTGTTTAGAATGCTCTAGAATTCCTAGGAATATTCTGGAATATTCTTTTTTCTGGGCCTCTTCTTATGGACCTTTGTTCTTAATGGGCTTTTCGTCCCTTCAACTTCTTTTTCCTCCTATATAAAGGAATGAGGAAATGCTATTACTCCTCACTTTCTCATTTCTTAGTTTTCTTCTTCATCCTCCTGCTAAGATTCTCAGAGCAATAACAGCAAGTCGGAGCTCAAAGCCTTTTTCAGGAGTGCTTCTTTAGGTAAGATTCCTCCCTTTGCTTTTCGTTTCTATTTTTCCATTGTGTGCCATTTTAAGATAGCCTATTTACGTGCCTCATACTTTTTTCAGATGGCTGAAAAAAGAATGACTCGTTTGGCCAAGATGAACGTGGCTAGAAAATCCAATGATTTTCCTATTCGATCGAGGTATACTTCCTTAATCGACATGATCAACACTCGAGGGGACGAGTATCCGTCTGATGCGCATCTGGATGCGCACGATCATATCAGCGCTTTACGGGATTCCAAGGAGCTGGAAAAGTTGAGCAGCTGCTTCAAAATCAAGGAGCCTTTTAAGCTGGTTCTTGCGGGTCCGGCCGACAGGGCCTGTCAGTGGAAGAAGGACGCGCTATGCGTCTATAGGGATACTCTGAGGGCAGGTATTAGACTCCCTTTTCATCCATTCATTCCTTTGCTACTGGCTGATGTGGGCATCAGCCCTTGCCAACTTCCCCCTAATTCCTGGAGGTTGATTCTGTGCTATCTGTCGCAATGCGCCAAGCATAACGTCCCCACATCTGTTGCTATCTTCAGGAAGATTTTTCAGTTCAAGAACAGCCCTGATAAAAGTCCGGGTTGGGTTTCTATCAACCAGCGCCCCACTATCTCCCATATCGTGAATGGGAAGTCCATCCCTGACAACAATTTGGGGTGGAAGAAAGATTTTTTGTTTGTTATTTGGGAAGGTGGAGATTGGGGCTCCCTGTTTCGATCATCCTTTGGGCTGGCCGTAGACGGGAGCCCGAATGACATAACTTTGTCTGAGGAGGAGGCTAGAGGTTTCAACCTCCTTACGCAAGACAACGGCACTTCCCATTGTTGGGACCTTATCTGGGAGACCGTCCTGGTAGAACGCGGCCTTTCGCCCGTTAATAAGAAAAGTAAGTTCCCTTTCTTATCTCCTTTATTTCCTGCACTTTTATTTCATTGATTTTCAACTGACTTTGTTTGTTGCAGTGGCTGAGAAGATTGAGGAGGCTACCAAGCCGAAGGACCTGGAGACAACCAGGATGAAGAGGGCCGGGAAGATCTTTAAGGACCCTCGACTAGGTGACCGCTTCCCGGAGTTCCTTCTTCAGGCAACGGAGCCAGATGAGGAAGGCCCCAGCCAAGTTCTGCGCACCAAGCAGAGGCCAGGTGCCTATTTTCAACCTGCTTGGGGGATCCGGGGCAAGGACTCAATTGTGGGCAGCACGGCCCTATCCAAGGAATGGTCTAAGCATTTCATTTCCCCGGTGGATTATCAAGATTTTGTCCTTCAACAGGACTTGGAGGGGAATGAGCTGTTTGGAGCCCAAGCTCTGGCGACGGTACGTACTTTACTTATGCTTTTTACAATTCTCTTTTCTTTCTTTTCTAAACCTTTGCTGTTTTTCTCTTGCAGGCTAACGCCCATTTTCAAGGGGCAATTCACCAAGCCAAGGCTTGGAAGGTTGGCCTGGAAGATGCCAACAAGAAGTTGGAGGAGGCCAATCAAAAAATTGAGGCCCTTGAAGCTCAATTGGCCTCTTCCACTTCTGACCTGGAGACGGCCCGGGCTGAAAATGTCATCTTGAAGGCGCAGAAGGAAAAAGCCTTTGATGGCTGGATGGACACTCAAGAATTCAAAGACTTGATGGTGGAGCATGACGCCCTTCTTCATCCTGTTAGCTATAAGGAAGGCTGGGACGCTGCTGTGGAGGCCATCCAGGATGAGTTTCCCGAGGTCCTTGAGCAGTCGCCCTTTCCTTGCCCAGTGCGGGTTCCAGAGCTTGGAGGTGTTACTGAAAAGCTTGCTGGCATGATCAAGGATGGAGAGGAGGAAGATTCCTCTGAGGAGGAATTCGAGCCTGTTGCTAAGAAGGCCAGGGTGGAAGAATCTCCCAAAGCAGCGCCCCAACAGCCATCATCTCCTGCTGAGGGAACTTCTACAAGGACTTCGGAGGGGACGACCGAGACGTCCGAAGAAACGACTGAAACTTCCGAAGAGACTTCAGATAGTGGTTCTGAGGAATCTCAGCCTTCCAAGGCCTAGCTTTTTATATATCTTCTTTTTGAACTTTATTTATATCAGAACTTGTTACCCTTCGGGGTTATGTTTTATACATTGCTTTTCTTGCCTTTTTCTGTTTTAACTTTACAATCTTAATATGCATTTGAACCTTAAACATCCTTGGATTGAAATAATTTCAAGCTTTTTAATATGAAGTCTGGTTTTTCAAAACCTTACACAGCATGGGTTCGACCCTAATCAATAATAACTAGACATTGTAAATTCTACTAGAATATAAAATTCTACGCAAGCAAAGCTTCCAGGTGCTTTTAAACCTATTTGTCACAATGACAAGTGAGAATCGTACTTAGCCTATCTTACACGTAGTAAACCTTCAGGTTTTGTGCATGCCAGGTCCTCGGGACTTCAAAACCATCTATAGTTTCCAGCTTGTAGGTTCCTCTACCCTGAACGTTCTTGACTCTGTACGGCCCTTCCCAATTTGGGGCGAGCTTTCCTTTCTGTCCAATACCAGAAGCCTCTATTTTTCTCAAAACTAGTTCACCTTGTTTAAAAAACCTCTCTTTAACCCTTAAGTTGTAGTAGAATGAAGCTTTTTTCTGATATTCTACTATCTTCGCATGTGCTTTATCTCGCACTTCATCGATTAAATCCAGGGCTAACTTCTGCCCTTCTTCATTTTCTTTTTCATCAAAAGCCTGAATCCTTGGAGAGGAATGTGATATCTCCACGGGAACTACTGCTTCTGCCCCATATGCCAACATGAAAGGAGTTGCATCTGTCGTGACTCTACAGGTAGTCCTATAGGCCCATAATATGGGAAGTATCTCATCCACCCAATTATTTCTTGACTTTTCGATCCTCTTCTTTAGTCCATCCAGGATTATCCGATTTGCTACCTCCGCTTGCCCATTGGCTTGCGGGTGAGCCACAGAGGTGAACCGTAACTCAATTTCATTTTCTTCGCAATACTTCTTGAATTCCTCGTTGTTGAATTGTGTTCCATTGTCAGTGACGAGGATACGGGGAATTCCATATCGGCACATAATGTTTTCCCACAGGAATTGTGCAACCTGCTTAGTTGTGATTTTGGCCAAAGGTTTGGCTTCGATCCACTTGGTGAAATAATCAATGGCTATAATCAGAAACTTCCTTTGTGCTGTGGCCATAGGAAAAGGCCCTAGAATATCCATCCCCCACATAGCAAAGGGAATAGGTGAGTTGATAGAGGTCAGCATCTCGGGGGGTTGTCTGGCGACTAGTGCATGCTTCTGACAGCGATCACACTTCTTTACATATTCTTTGGCATCAGCCATCATTTCTGGCCAATAGAAGCCTAAACGGGTTATCTTATGAGCCAAGGCCCTGCCCCCCAAGTGTTGCCCACAAATACCTCCATGCACTTCCTCAAGAGCTAAGCGTGCCTCATCGGGCCTGAGACACCTCAAGTAAGGAACCACGAAAGATCTTTTATATAGAATCCCATCTATCAAAGAGTACCTTAGTGCTCGAACAGTTAACTTCCGTGCCTCAATTGCATCGCTTGGCAACCAACCGGTCTGAATGTGAGCCTTGATGGGATCAATCCATGACGTTCCCAAGCCTACGGGAGCCACAAGCTTAACATCTATGCTTCGTGTCTTCAAAACACGGAAGTACACACTTCCTGAACTTTCTTCAATCTCAGATGAAGCAAACTTTGATAGCGCATCCGCTTTAGCATTTTCTTCCCTTGGAATGTGTTCAACATGGCATTCATTAAATTGGGTCATCACAGCCCTTACTAGGCGAACATACTTAGCCATCGTATCATCCATTGCCTCAAATTCTCCCTTTACCTGGGATATGACCAACTTCGAGTCTCCATGGACCTTTAAGTTTTTGACTCTAAGTGTCCCAGCTAGACCAAGGCCAGCAATCAGGGCTTCATACTCTGCCTCATTGTTTGTGGTTGGGAAGTCTAGTTTTATGGCATACTCAATTAAGAATCCATCAGGGCTTTGCAAAATCAACCCTGCTCCACTGGAATTTGTTTTTGATGCTCCATCAAAATAGAGAACCCAATATTCTTTCTCCTTGTCCCCATTGTCGACTCCCTTGTCTTGAGGTATGGTATCTTCCTGCCCCCCGACTTCTTGGTTGGGTATGGTACATTCCACCACGAAGTCAGCTAGTGCCTGGGCTTTTATGGCCGTACGTGGCTTATACTTGAGATCGAACTCTCCCAACTCTATTGCCCACTTAATCAGTCTCCCACTTGCCTTGGGACTGTGAATGATATTTCTCAGTGGCTGATTTGTTAGCACTTCAATTTGGTGAGCTTGAAAATAAGGACGGAGCTTTCTTGAAGCCATTACCAAGGCTAAAGCGAATTTCTCAATGGCTGAATAATTCAACTCAGCACCATGCAAAATTTTGCTGACATAGTATACGGGTTTCTGGACTTTCAGTTCCTCCTTAACCAACACGGCGCTCAAAGCGCTCTCCGAAACAGCTAAGTACAAGAATAAAACTTCATTCAGAACTGGCTTGGCCAACAATGGGGCCTGGCCCATATACTTCTTTAACTCTTCAAATGCCTTCTGATTTTCCTCACTCCATACAAAGTCTTTGATGTTCTTTAGTGACTTGAAAAATGACAAGCATTTGTCTCCTGACTTGGAGATGAATCGTCCTAACGCAGCAACCCTTCCTGTGAGCTTCTGAACATCCTTGACAGTTTTGGGGGGTTCCATGTCCAGGATTGCCTTTATTTTATCGGGGTTTGCCTCGATTCCCCTCTTCGAGACCATCAATCCCAAGAATTTTCCAGATCCTACTCCGAAAGCACACTTCGTCGGATTCAACATCATCTTGTGGTACCTCAGGACCTCAAAAGCTTCCCTTAAATGGGCTATATGATCAGTCTTTACTAGACTCTTGACTAACATGTCATCAACATAGACTTCCATAGTCTTACCAATAAGATCCTTAAAAATTCTATTCACCAACCTTTGATAGGTGGCTCCTGCATTCTTGAGACCAAACGCCATAACAAGATAACAATAAACACCAAAGTCAGTGATAAATGATACCTTTGGAATGTCATCCTTATGCATTTTGATCTGGTTGTATCCGCTAAACCCATCCATGAAACTCAGCATCTCATGTCCAGCGGTGGCATCAATCAAAGTATCAATTCTAGGCAGCGGAAAATAGTCTTTGGGGCATGCATCATTCAGATCGGTGAAGTCTATACACATCCTCCACTTTCCATTAGCCTTCTTCACCATTACAGGGTTTGCTAACCACTCCGGAAATTGAATCTCCTCAATGAAACCAGCCTCTAAGAGCTTTTCCACTTCCTGCTTTATAGCCTCTTGTCTTTCCGGGGCAAAATTTCTTTTCTTTTGTTTCACTGTCTTCCGGCTTGGATCTACGTTTAGCTTGTGAGTAATTAACTCCGGGTCTATGCCTGGCATATCAGCTGCTGACCATGCAAACACATCACTATTTTCTTGCAAAAATTTCACTAACTTCCCTCTAAGGGGCTCCTCTAATGTGGCTCCAATGAAAGTCGTCCTCTCAGGATTCTCGGGGTCAAAAGGAACCGAAACCAATTCTTCTGCTGGCCTTCCTCTATTCTCATCATTTTCTCGAACATCCATATCTTCAATAGGAAGAACCTGCCCCCCGACTCCATCTGCCCTCAAAGAGGCCACATAACAGCTTCTAGCCATTTTTTGATCTCCTCTCTCTTCTCCAATCCCGTTTCGGGTGGGAAACTTCATGACTGAATGGTAGGAAGAGGGGACTGCCTTGAAGGCATGTATCCCTGTTCTCCCCATGATAGCATTATAAGTTGAACTAGCCTTTACCACCACGAAATCCAGCATCTGCGTTGCTTGCCTTGGCTCCGTACCTATGGTGGTTGGCAATTTGATTATCCCTTCCACAGGACATTCTACTCCAGCAAATCCATATATCGGCATGTCGGTTGGTGTTAACTGGGAGTCGTTATACCCCATCCTTAGAAAGGTGTCGTGGAGCAAGATATCCACAGAAGCACCATTATCCACAAGGACCCTCTTAACCGGGCTATTTCCTATTATTGGTGTTATGACCAGCGGGTCGTCATGGGGAAACTTCACACCCTCTAAGTCGGAATCATCAAAAGCCAATGTTACTTCTGTCCTGGCCCTCTTCGGGGCTTCTCCAACAATATGCATAACCTCTCTAGTATATGCCTTTCTGGAATTTTTGGACAATCCAGCAGCAGTTGGACCTCCAAAGATCGTGTTTATCACAGACCCTCGAGGTCTCGGCCCTCCATAAATGGTGTTTATAACTGGTCCTCTAGGCTGGGGGTTTCGCCCCTGATCATCTTGGTCCCTCCTATGATCTTCAAAGTTCTTCCTTCCATTATTATTTCTGTCCCCTCCATCTCCAGTATACTTGTTCAATCTTCCTTTTCGAATCAAAAACTCAATTTCATCTTTCAATTGCCTACATTCATCGGCGTCATGGCCAACATCTTTGTGAAACCTGCAATACTTGCCCTTATCTAGCTTGGCGGGATCAGCCTTCAAGGGCTTAGGCCAGCGAATATCTCTGTCTTTCTCAATCTCCATCAAAATCTGACTTCTGGGAGCATTCAGCTTAGCGTATTCAGTGAACTTTTGCCCAGGTCCTCCCTTCTTGGGGATTGAATCAGGGTTTTGTTCGGTTCTAGGATATTTGTCCTTAGCGATATACTCCAAATCAGTTTTTCGTTTCTTGCTTCCAGTGGGCTCATTATTTACTACGGTCTTCCTCATGCTTTCTTCAACCTTGATATACTTCCCTGCCCTCTCTTGGAGTTGCAGCATGTTTTCTGGGGGACGTTTGGCCAAGGACATCTTGAAAAACTCATCCCTAGTTCCTTGTTGCAGTGCTATCATGGCTACCTTATCATCAAGGTCTGGGACTTTTAAAGCCTCCTTTGTAAAACGATTCAGGTAATCTCTTAAGGATTCCTTAGCTCCCTGCACAAGACTCATAAGAGATGCTGAACTTTTCTCATGGACTCTTCCACTGATGAATTGCTTAATAAAAGCCTGACTTAATTCTCTGAACGATCCAATAGAATTTGGGGGCAGGCGACTGTACCATCTTTGAGCCATACCCGACAGGGTTTGAGGGAAGGCCCGACACTTTATAGCATCATTCACGGGTTGCAGCAGCAGTGCATTAGAGAATGTCCTAACATGATTAGCGGGGTCTCCCGTGCCATCATAGGCTTTGATAGTGGGCATCTTGAATTTCCTTGAGATATGGGCATTCATTATCTCTTCTGTGAAGGGTGGAGTTGGATCATCAGGATCTCCAAGGGGAAGGAGATTGCTTGGATCAGTTCTTGGGACAACAGCCCTTCTTCTTACCGGACCATCCAGGTCTATGACAGGAGGAGGATTTCTTCCCCTAGGAGGTATCTGGGGTCTGGTGGCCTGGTGAGCCTCCAAATCACGCCTCAGCCTTTGGATTTCAGCCTCATGAGCCCTGATCCTTTCCTGCACTTCTTGGGGATTCGCCCCTGGGGTGCTTTGGAGGCGTTGCCTTCCATCGGCCATTGGCTCTTTTCCAGGACGCCTCCTTCTCGGGGCCACTTCATCATCCGAAGATTCGGAGTCTCTCTCAGTATAAGGACCAGAAAATTCCCGATCCTCAGGAATAGGACCCAAACCTCGTATATAGGGGGTGACTGCCCTCGTACTTCGCCTCGCCCAGCATATCCGCTTCCTCCAACCTCAGGGCGAATGGGCATCCCATAAGGGGGGTTAGTAGTAACAACAGTTGAATATTCATACCCGACGGGTCGAGAATTCACAGGTATATGTACTTGTTGAACTTGAGGATTCGTACCTTGAATAGTCGGGGGAGTTGTCCCTTGTGGCTGAGGTTGAGTTGCCCCTGTCTGGGCTTCCCCCTGAGTAGATGCATAAGTTGAATGGGGAGGAACCTCCACGGTTGATGAAATCACATGGGTTGTCTCTGATGGTGTTCCTTCCTCTAGAGCTCCAATTGTTCTCCGTGTTCTCGCCATGGTTGTTGTTGCGTTTTCCCACAGACGGCGCCAAATATTGTGGATAAAAAACTAAGGTTATTACTTGCTGTATTTAATACTAAGATTCGGGAGCTCAAGGCCTTTAATGGCTGCTCTCGTGTTTCGTGACTCAATCTGCCTTTACGAGATGCCTACGTATCTCTGTGAATTAGAGAATCAAGCCAAAAAACGTAGTTCTGATTGGTGGGGGTGAGACCCCTTATATAGATGTTGGGAGTCCTTGAATTGGACTTGGTATAGGAGACTTGGTGGGTAAGTCTCATAATTAGAATGGACTTTGGAGTCCTAGATAATAGGAAACTGATTCCTTATCCTTTTAGGTCCCCTTGAGGCTAATCTCCAAGGATTTATATCCTTATCGGGACTCTTTTCAACATCTGATTTGTCCCTTATTAATTAATTACGAAATTAATTAATAATCAGGGCTTTTGGGCCTTTTTTATTCCATCAGGCCTGATCTGGTCCATCAGGCTTAACCTTTCTGGTCTGAGTATCATATATCTTTTTATTGGGCCTAGCAGCCCACAGCTTGTACAATTAATGCAGTATTTAATTATACAAGCATAATTTATTTATCCCTATCAGTAACAAAATATTTACTTGTAATAATATTTCTATATTTAAATTAGAGACAAGGTCTTCGAACAACATATATTATATTATTATATAAGTAACCTAACAAATTTGAAAAAGTTATACTTTAAAAGAATTATTTCATCTTATTTCCAAAAACAATTACATAAAAGAATTAACTACACATAATTTATAAATATTATTATGAATATGGTTAAAAAAATGTAGATGAGATTTTGATTTGTTTACTAATTTTATTTAAAAAAATATATAATAACAAATTATATGACGTGAACTAATTCAAATCACTAAATTGTTAATTACTAAATTATATATTTTTAAAGATATCTCAATATATATTTCAGATCATAAAGACTTTTATATGTTTATAGTCCCTTTAAAAATGTTTTAATATTATAATATTTTTAAAATGATATTTTTATAAGATTTTGGAACTGTTGTATAGTGTTATGTCTTATACTATATAGGAAATTGTAATGAAAGTTTCAGTGGCTCGAAAAAATTGTTAATAATCAATACATTATTAAATATTAATATATTTATTATTTTAAGATAACTTGATTCATAATTTAAATAATAAAGACTTTAATAATTATATAATTATTATAAAAATATTTTTATGTTATATTTTTTGTAAAATAAAATGAGTGACGACGCAGTATGAGTTATATATATCATATAATAAGATAATATAAACTTATAAATTTGTGAAAATTTTACTATATTATAATTTTTTGAATTTTTATTTTCAAAAAATAAATAACTAAATAAGTGCGCAAAATTAAGAAATATTATTTTTAAATTTACTAAAAAGGGACATGAAATTATTGTTCTAATAATTATACTTCAATAAAAATGTATTTATTTCCTTTATGTGATCCGTCATAGAATTTATTCTTTTGTATAAGAATAATGAAACTTTTAATAAAAATTGTAATAATAATTATTTTATTTCAAGATAAATAGGTGGAAGTAAAGTACTTATATAAATATGATGTGGACTACATTAAAATTATTGAATTTAATGTTTAATAACAATTTGTTACGAGTATAGTAAATATAACTATGTAAATGATACGGTTTTCAAAATTTACTCACCAATCGAATATACTAAAAAGTTTGGAACTATTTTACAGAGTTATGTATTATACTTGATAAAAATAAAATTCAATTACTTTATAATAAAAAAATAAATTTTAATTTTGAGTAACTTAATAAAAAATGGTACTACTAATTATTACACTATATATTTTTGTTAAAAGCTTGATGCAAAAATCTAAATAACGAAGACTTTTACAATTTTATAGTTGTAAAAAAAATATTTTCATAATGAAATGTGAGACGACACTATGAGAAGTCGTTGAGTAACATATATCGTAAAATCAAAGTAAACATATAAATTTTTGAAAATTATACTCTGTTACGAATTTTTTAATCTTATTTTAAAATTTTAAATAATTAAATCAACTATTCATAGTTCATAAATATTATTATCAAGATCATTAAAAATGGATATGTGACTGTTGCAGGGTTTTTGTTTTTGCAAAATTTAGAGAAATTTTCATTAATAATTTTAAATAGACTAAATCGGGACAAACCTTCAATTGATCATGCAATTAGGTTGCAAAACAAATGAACAATCTAAATAATTAACATCTTTATTTCTGGATTTGCTTAACTAATTGAATACGAAAATTCAGAAAATTAAAAATGAAGATAGTGGTTTCCCGAGTAATACAACATGCATCTCCCTCGAAAACGGTAGCTTCACAATTGAGTATCACTTGAGATTTTTACAACGTTCCAAATGCACCCCAACACCAACTATAAACCTATTGAAACTGTTGTTGATGTGAGATATCTAGATCTCCTAATACACCTTAACATTTTTAACACAACCACCACACCGCACAAATCAAGACACATACAAATAATGACTCAAATAAAACGAAATGGAAAAAATCTAAAATTCAAAGATCTCGAATGACACCAAATTTTAATATGTTATTATACGGAACTTTTGAATCCAAAGCTCGATTTTATTGAAGAACGAGAAAAAAATAGAGGATGTTGGTCGAAAGAAAATTATAAAACAAGAGAAAGTGTTATGTGGATGGAGAAGGGGCGGCTATGTGAGATGAGTATACAGTTAAATCTCGATAAATGAATACTCTTAAGACCGAAATATTTTATTTATTAATCGAGATTATTTATGTATCGAGATCAAAAATGCATTATATATATTATATTGTGAACGAAAAAAAAATTAATTTGACGAGATTATTCGTTTATCGAATATTCATTTATTGAGATTCTAATGGGAGAGAGAGAGAGAGTTGAGATGTGAAGAAAGGGATGGAGATGGATGTGGAGATGGGTAGAAACTAGAAAGGGTGAAAAATGAGATGGGGCGGCTAACTCTCGAGATAATAATATTTTTTTGTGGAGTTGTAGGGTTTAATAATTCTTCTTTTTCAAAACAATAATAATATTTTATTTAAGGTTATTTGTGTTGATGCAACAACAATTACATTAAAATAAATAATTAGTTTAGTGAAATCTAAAATTATAAACATATTGCTCAATAAACCTATTTCTAGATAAAAGACAACAAGTTTTTTGGGCAAAACTTAGTACTTATAAATATTTGACCGGGATAAAAATGATTGGAAACTAATTTTTTAATTATAATTTATCATGAGTAGTAAAAAAGTTTCTAAAAAATACAATTTCAAAAATCTCAAATAGCGAGTATACAAAAAAATTGTAACTACTGTATAGGATAAAAATAAGATTCTGTAATTTTATAATTACAAAATTGAAGCAAAATTTAGAGTTGCTTGAAACAAATGTTACTGCTTATTAAATCAATATTTTTTAATATAGTTCGATTCATTGATTAGATAATAAAGATATTTATATTTTTATAATCATAATAAAATCGTTTATTAAATTATATATTTTTATGAAGTTTGTTGATTAACAATTAAAAATTTATTGATTATTAAATTATATATTTTTATTAAGACACCTCCCTACCTAAATTTAAATAATGAAGACTTTAATATATTTTTATAATCGGAATAAAATTGTTTTTATACTATATAATTTGTATTATGAAATGCGAGATCACGTCTTTAGACCGTCAAGTAATTTTATTAATATTTATATATATATACATATATATTAAACTTACGGATTTGTGAAAATAAAATTTTGTTATGAATTTTTGACTCTTATTTGAAAAAAAAAATTAAATAACTATATAAATGACATATAATTAAGAAATATTCAACTACATATAATTAAAAAATATTATTATTAAGATTATTAAAGAATGAAAAAGAGATTGGTGCAGTATTTAATAATTATATTTCATCAAATTTGTAATAACATTAATTTTTATTATAGGGTTGTTTCATCAAAAATGTAATAACATTATTTTCTTTTACGAGATTATTTGTGATTGTTGTAACAACTATATTTTTGTTAAAGAAAATAATTAATAATTTTACAGAATTCAAAATTATAATAATTTTCCTCTCTTTCATATTTATATAATCATAATAAAGATGTTTGTATATGATAATATTTTTATAATAATATATAACAATATGGGAGACGGTACCGTGAAGCGCCATCCAGTAACATAGATTATATAATAAGATAGAGTAAAGTGGAAAATTTCTGAAAATTATACTTTGGTACGAATTTTATAGCCCGTGCGATGTATACATTTTTTTTTAATTATGACAATAAAAAATTTAATAATTTTATTCATAACTGAATAATACTCCCTCAGTCCCTTCCAATTGTTTACATTTCTGAGGAAGTGTCCGACACGCATTTTAAGGTGCATAAAAAGTATAGTTATGTAACTTATTTTTACAATTTTCTTTTCCTGAATAAAAGTTAAATGTTTTAATTTTTATTCAGAAAAACAAAATTGTAAAAAAAAATTACAAAACTATACATAATATGCACCTTAAAATGCGTGTCGGACATTATCTAAAAAATGTAAACAATTGAAAGGGACGGGGGGAGTATAATTTATAGTATTGATTTTATTAAATAAAAATGTTGTATTTATATATACATTAATGATTAAATTTGATTAGTTAGATATTTTGGTGTATATATTTGATAGGGAATAAATAAATCCTGATTACGTAATTAAATATTGCATTAATTACATATGATTTGGGCTACAAGGCCCAATAAGAAGATGTATGACATTCAGACCAAAAAGGTTAACACATTGATCACGCCTGATGGACCAGATCAGACCTGATGGACCAGATCAGGCCTGATGGAACAAAGAAGGCCCACAACCCTGAATATTAATTAATTTCGTAATTAATTAATAAGCGAAAAATCAGTTGTTGAGAAGAGTCCCAATAAGGACATAAATCCTTGCATATTAGCCTCTAAGGGACTTAGAAGGATAAGGAATCAGTTTCCTACCATATACCAAGTCCAATTCAAGGACCCCCAACATCTATATAAGGGGTCTCACCCCACACATCAAAACTACATTTTTTGACTTGATCCTTGGCAATCAGCAAGGTACGTAGGCATCTTATTAAGGCAGATTGAGTCACGAAATACAATAGCAGTCAAATCGAGCCTTGAAGCTCACGTTCTCTAGTAATAAATACAGCAGTTATTATACTTTAGTTTTTGATCCATAATATTTGGCGCCGTCTGTGGGAAAGCACAACAACAACCAGGCGAGAACACGGAGAACAGTTAGAGCCCTTGAAGGAGGAACACCAACGGGGACAACCCAAGTGATTTCGCCAACCATGGAGGTACCTCCTCATTCAACTTATACAGCCACGCAAGGAGAAACCCAGATAAGGGCAACTGAACCTCAGCCACAAGGGACGATTCCCTCGGCTACTCAAGGTACAAATCCCCAAGTTCAACAACTACATGCACCTGTGAATTCTCGACCCATTGGGTATGAGTATTCAACTATTGTGACTATTAACCCCCATATGGGATGCCCCTTTACCCCGAGGTTGGAGGAAGCGGACATGCTGGGCGGAGTGAAGCACGAGGGCGATCGCCCCCTATATACAAGGTTTGGCTCCAATCCCTGAGGATGAGGAATTTTCTGGTCCTTACACTGAGAGAGACTCCGAATCTTCAGATGATGAAGTGGCCCCAAGAAGGAGCCATGCTGGCAAAGAGCCAATGGCTGATGGTCGCCAACGTCCTAGGAGCGCCCAATGGATGAATTTCCAAGAAGTGCAGGAAAGGATCAGGGCTCATGAGGTTGAGATTCAAATGCTGAAGCGCGACTTGGAGTCACACCAGAACACCAGACCCCCATTACCCCCAAGGGAGAGGAATCCTCCCCCTATCATAGACCTGGATGGTCCGATACAGAGAAGGGTTGTTGTTCCAAGGGTTGATCCAAGCAATCTTCTTCCCCGTGGAGATCCTGATGATCTTACTCCACCATTCACTGAAGAAATAATGAATGCCCATATCTCAAGGAAGTTCAAGATGCCCACTATTAAAGCTTATGATGGCACTGGAGATCCCGCCAATCATGTCAGGACATTCTCCATTGCACTGTTGCTACAGCCCGTGAATGACGCTATTAAGTGTCGGGCCTTTCCTCAAACCCTGTCAGGTATGGCTCAAAGGTGGTATAGTCGTTTACCCCCAAATTCTATTGGGTCCTTCAGAGAATTAAGTCAGGATTTTATTAAGCAATTTATCAGTGGAAGAGTGCATGAGAAAAGTTCAGCATCCCTCATGAGCATTGTGCAGGGGGCGAAGGAATCCTTAAAAGACTACCTAAATCATTTCACAAAGGAAGCTTTAAAAGTCATAATAGGGGGCCATAATAGCACTGCAACAGGGAACTAGGGATGATTTTTTCAAGATGTCCTTGGCCAAACGCCCCCCTGAAAGCATGTTGCAGCTCCAAGATAGGGCAGGGAAGTATATTAAGGTGGAAGAGAGTATGAGGAAGACAGTCGTGAGCAACGAGCCCGCTGGAGGCAAAAAGTGGAAGACCGATCTGGAATACATCGCTAAGGTCAAGTATCCTAGAATTGAGCAGAATCCTGACACAACTCCCAAGAGAGGAGGACCTGGATAAAAATTTACTGAGTATGCTAAGCTGAATGCTACAAGGAGCCACATTTTAATGGAAATCGAGAAAGATCGAGATATTCGTTGGCCTAAGCCCTTGAAGGTTGATCCTGCCAAGTTAGATAAGAGCAAGTATTGTAGATTTCACAAGGATGTTGGTCATGACACCGATGAGTGTAGGCAACTGAAAGATGAAATTGAGTTCCTTATTAAAAAAGGGAGATTGAACAAGTACACTGGAGATTGAGGAGACAGGAGCAACAACGTTAGAAAAAACTTTGACGATCGAAGAAGATATCAAGAAGATCAGGGGCGAAATCCCCAACCTAGGGGACCGGTGATAAATACAATTTTCGGAGGACCGCGACCCCGAGGGCCTGTGATAAACACAATTTTTGGAGGACCAACTATTGTTGGGTTATCCAAGAACTCCAGGAAAGCGTATGCTCGAGAAGTTATGCATATTGTTGGGGAAGCCCCGAAGAGGGCCAGGACAGGAGTAACAATGTCTTTTGATGATTCTGATTTGGAGGGTGTGAAATTTCCCCATGACGACCCGTTGGTCATAACCCCGATAATAGGGAACGACCCGGTGAGAAGGGTCCTTGTGAATAATGGTGCTTCAGTGGATATCTTGCTCCATGACACCTTTTTAAAGATGGGATATAATGACTCCCAATTGACCCCAACCAACATGCCGATAGATGGATTTGCGGGAGTGGAGTGCCCCATAGAAGGGATAATCAAGTTGCCAATAACCACAGGACATGAACCAAGGCAAGCAACTCAGATATTAGAATTTGTAGTGGTGAAGGCTAGCTCGACTTACAACGCTATCATGGGAAGAACAGGGATACACGCCTTCAAGGCAGTCCCTTCTTCCTATTATTCAGTTATGAAGTTTCCAACCCGGGATGGGATCAGAGAAGAGAGACGAGATCAAAAAATGGCTAGAAGTTGTTATATGGCCTCTTTAAGGGCAGATGGAGTTGGGGGGCAGGTTCTTCCTATTGAAGATCTGGATATCCGAGAGAATGATGAGAAAAGAGAAAAGCCAGCAGAAGACTTGATTTCAATTCCTTTAGCCCCCGAAGATCCTGAGAAGGTGACTTTATTGGAGCCACGCTCGAGGAGCCCCTTAGAGGGAAGTTGGTGAAATTTTTGCAAGAAAATAGTGACGTATTTGCATGGTCAGTAGCTGATATGCCAGGCATAGACCCGGAACTGATTACTCACAAGATGAATGTGGACCCAAATCGGAAGACAGTGAAGCAAAAGAAAAGAAGTTTTGCTCCAGAGAGGCAAGAAGCTATAAAACAGGAAGTAGAGAAGCTCTTAGAGGCTGGTTTCATTGAGAAGATTCAATTTCCGGAATGGTTAGCAAACCCTGTAATGGTAAAGAAGGCCAATGGAAAATGGAGGATGTGTGTGGACTTCACTGATCTAAATGATGCATGTCCTAAGGACTGTTTCTCGTTACCAAGGATCGATACTTTGATAGATGCCACTGCTGGGCATGAGATGTTGAGCTTTATGGATGGGTTTAGTGGATACAATCTGATCAAGATACACACGGACGACATTCTAAAGTTATCATTTATCACTGACTTTGGTGTTTATTGTTATCTTGTTATGGCATTTGGTCTCAAGAATGCAGGAGCCACCTATCAAAGGTTGGTAAATAAAATTTTTAAGGATCTTATTGGCAAGACCATGGAAGTCTATGTTGATGACATGTTAGTCAAGAGTCTAGTAAAGATTGACCATATAACCCATTTGAGGGAAGCTTTCGAGGTCCTGAGATATCATAAGATGATGTTAAATCCTACGAAGTGTGCTTTCAGAGTAGGGTCTGGAAAGTTTTTAGGATTAATGGTCTCCAACAGAGGAATCGAGGCCAATCTCGATAAAATAAAGACAATCCTGGACATGGAGCCACCAAAAACTATCAAAGATGTTCAGAAGCTCACAGGAAGGGTTGCTGCGCTAGGACGATTCATCTCCAAGTCAGGGGACAAGTGCTTGTCGTTCTTCAAGTCCTTAAAGAAGGTCAAAGATTTTGAATGGAGTGAGGAAAGCCAGAAGGCATTTGAGGAATTAAAGAAATATATGGCTCAGGCCCCGTTGTTGGCCAAGCCAACTTTTAATGAAGTTTTATACTTATACTTGGCCGTTTCAGAGAATGCCTTGAGCGTTGTATTGGTTAAGGAGGAACTGAAAATCCAGAAACCCGTGTACTATGTCAGTAAAATTTTGCATGGAGCTGAGTTGAATTATTCAACTATTGAGAAGTTTGCTTTAGCCTTGTTAATGGCTTCGAGAAAGTTGCGTCCTTACTTCTAGGCTCACAAGATTGAGATGCTAACAAATCAAAACCTGAGAAATATCATTCATAGTCCCAAGGCTAGTGGAAGGCTGATTAAGTGGGCAATAGAGTTGGGAGAATTCGACATCAAGTATAAGCCACGAACGGAGATAAAAGCCCAGGCATTGGCTGACTTCGTGGTGGAATGTACCATACCCAACCAAGAAGTCATGGGGCAGGAAGATACCATACCTCAAGACAAGGAAGTTGATAAGGAGGACAAAGAAAAGGTTGATAAGGAGAAAGAATACTGGGTTCTCTATTTTGATGGAGCATCAAAAATAAATTCAAGTGGAGCAGGTTTGGTTTTACAAAGCCCTGATGGGTTCTTAATTGAGTATGCCATGAAGTTAGACTCCCCAATCATAAATAATGAGGCAGAATATGAAGCTCTGATAGCTGGTCTTGGCTTAGCAGGGACACTTAGAGTCAAGAACTTAAAAGTTTGTGGAGACTCGAAGCTGGTCATATCCCAGGTGAAGGGAGAGTTTGAGGCAAGGGATGATACGATGGCTAAATATGTTCGCCTAGTAAGGGCTATGATGACCCAATTCGATGAATGCCATGTTGAGCACATTCCGAGGGAGGTAAATGCCAAGGCAGATGCATCATCAAAGTTTGCTTCATCAGAGATAGAGGAAAGTTCAGGAAGTGTGTACTTCCGCGTTCTGAAGACATGGAGCATTGATGTTAAGCTTGTAGCTCCTATAGGTCTGGGGACGTCATGGATAGATCCCATTAAGACTCATATTCAAACCGGTTGGTTGCCGAACGATGCTACTAAAGCACGAAAATTGGTTGTTCGAGCACTAAGATACTCTTTGATAGAAGGAATTCTGTAGAAAGATCTTTCGTGGTTCCTTACTTAAGGTGTCTCAGGCCCGATGAGGAATGCTTGGCTCTTGAAGAAGTACATGAAGGTATCTGTGGGCAACACTTGGGGGGCAGGGCCTTAACTCATAAGATAACCCGTTTAGGCTTCTATTGGCCAGAAATTATGGCTGATGCCAAAGAATATGTGAAAAAGTGTGACCGCTGTCTAAAGCATACACCAGTCATTAGACAACCCCCCAAATGATGCTGACCTCCATCAACTCGCCCATCCCCTTTGCTATGTGGGGAATGGATATATTGGGGCCTTTCCCCATGGCCACGGCACAAAGGAAGTTCCTGATTGTAGCCATTGATTATTTTACTAAGTGGATTGAAGCGAAGCCTTTGGAAAAATCACAACTAAGCAGGTTGCACAATTCCTGTGGGAAAATATCATATGCCGGTATGGAATTCCCCGCATCCTAGTCACTGACAATGGAACACAATTCAACAATGAGGAATTCACGAAGTATTGTGAGGAGAATGAAATTGAGTTACGATTCACCTCTGTGGCTCACCCGCAAGCCAATGGGCAAGAGGAAGTGGCGAATCGAATAATCCTGGATGGACTAAAGAAGAGGATCGAGAAGTCGAGGAATAACTGGGTGGATGAAATACTCCCAATACTATGGGTCTATAGGACTACCTGTAGAGTCACGACTAGAGCAACTCCCTTCATGTTAGCATATGGGGCAGAAGCAGTTGTTCCTGTAGAGATAGCACATTCCCCCCCCCCAGGATTCAAGCTTTCAATGCTGAGGAAAATGAGGAAGGGCAAAGGTTAGCCCTGGATCTAATTGATGAATTACGAGATGAGGCACATGCGAAGATAGTGGAATATCAGAAAAAAGCTTCATTCTACTATAACCTAAAGGTTAAAGAAAGGTTCTTCAAATAAGGTGACTTAGTCTTGAGGAAGGTGGAAGCTTCTGGTGTAGGGCAGAAAGGGAAACTTGCCCCAAATTGGGAAGGGCCGTACAAGGTTAAGAGCGTTCAAGGTAGAGGAACCTACAAGCTGGAGACTATGGATGGTTTTGAAGTCCCGAGAACTTGGCATGCGCAAAACCTGAAGATTTACTATGTGTAAAACAGTTAAAGCACGATTCTCACTTGTTAGAGTGACAAGTAGGTTTAAAAGCACCTTGAAGCTTTGCTTGCTTAGGATTTTTTTATAGAAGATATGTTTAGATTTTATCAGGGTTAAACCCATCTCATGTAAGGTATCAAGAATACCAAGTTATAATAAAAAGCGTTCGGCTTATTCTAGCCTATTAGATTGATGCATTGTGAAGGATAAAACCAAGTTATAAACTTGAGTTCAAAAACTCGGAAAAAACACGATGATACTTGGACAATACAAATGAAAATAGTAAAAGTCAATTACAAAGTTCGATATTGTCTAAAAAAGAAAAAATAGATAAAACTTAGGCCTTGGAAGGCTCAGATTCTTCAGAACCACTATCCGAAGTCTCCTCGGACGTCTCTTCAGTCGGTCCCTCGGAAGTCTCTTCGGAAGTCTCCGCAGAGGTTTCCTCGGAACTATCCTTGGACGCTTTGGATGCCGCAGGAGACGCTGGTGTAGGAGACGCTGGTTTTGGAGGCTCTTCTACCCTGTCCTTCTTTATAACAGGCTCGGTCTCCTCCTCAGAAGAAGATTCCTCCTCTTCAGAGCTGGATTCAAACTCCTTCCTTTTTTGGCCTTGGCCCTGACTTCTTGATGGGCCATCCTTAATCAGACCGGCAAGCTTATCTGCAATGCCCCCAAGTGCTGGGACTTTCACAGGGCAGGGGAAAGAAGATTGTTCAAGAACCTCAGGAAACTCTTCCTGGATAGCCTCCGCAGCAGCGTCCCAGCCTTGCTTGTAGCTGACTGGATGTAGGAAGGCATCATGCTCCACCATTAAGTCCTTGAAATCTTGAGTATCCATCCAACCATCAAAGGCTTTGTCCTTTTGAGCCTTGAGAATGACAATCTCAGCCCTGGCCGTTTCAAGATCAGAAGTTGAGGAGGCAAGTTGAGCTTCAACAGCCTCTATATGCTGGTTAGCCTCCTCCAGCTTCTTGTTTGTGTCTTCTAGACCAACTTTCCAAGCCTTGGCTTGGTGAATTTCCCCTTGAAAGTGGACGTTCGCCTGCAAGAAACAAAGGAAAAGTAAGAAACAAGAAAAATTACGACAGGAAGCTATAGATATCAAAAGAAAAAAAATGTACCGTAGCCAAGGCCTGAGCTCCGAAAAGTTCGTTAGCCTCCCAAGTCCTGTTGAAGGACAAGATCATGATAATCCACAGGAGAAATGGAATGCATAGACCATTCCTTGGAAAGCGCTATGTTGCCAATAATCGAATTCTTTCCCCGGATTCCCCAAGCGGGTTGAAAGAAAGCCCCTGGTTTTTGTTTTGTATGTAAAGGTTGGTTGGGGCCTTCCTCGCCTGCTTCCTTCGCCTAGAGTAGGAACTCCGGGAAGCGATCCTCGAGGCGCGGGTCTTTGAAGACCTTCCCAGCACGTTTCATCCTGGTCGTTTCCAGGTCTTTAGGCTTTATAGCCTCCTCGATCTTCTCAGCCACTGCAACAAATAAGATAAGTGAGTTGAGAAATTAGCAAAGTAAAAAGTGGGAGAAACGAAGACAACTAGAGAAGGAAGGAAACATACTTTTTTAAGAACGAGAGAAAGGCCACGTTCTACAAGAACGGTCTCTCTGATAAGATCCCAAGAGTGGGAAGTCCCATTATCTTGAGTAAGGAGGTTGAAAGCTCTGGTCTCCTCCTCAGACAAAACTATATCATTAGGGCTCCCATCTACAGCTAGCCCAAAAGACGAACGAAAGAGGGTGCCCCAATCGCCGCCCTCCCAAAGGACGTACAGAAAATCTTTCTTCCACCCCAAATTATTGTCAGGGATGGACTTCTCGTTCATTATGTGGGGAACGGTTGGGCGCTGGTTCAAAGAAACCCACCCCGGATTCTTGTCGGGACTGTTCTTGAACTGAAAAATCTTTCTAAATACAGCAACCGAGGTAGGAACGTTGTGCTTGGCGCATTACGACAAGTAGCACAGAATCAACCTCCAAGAGTTTGGAAGGAGTTGGCAAGGGATGATGCCCACATCAGCTAGCAAAATAGGGATAAATGGGTGAAAGGGGAGTCTAATACCTGCCCTTAGAGTGTCTCTGTAGATGCATAGTGCGTCCTTCCTCAGTTGACAGGCCCTGTCGGCCGGACCCGCAAGAACCAGCTTGAAGGGTTCCTTGATTTTGAAATAAGCAGTTAACTCGTCCATCTCCTTTGGATCCCGGAAGACACTGATATGGTTATGCGCGTCCAGATGCGCGTCAGATGGGTACTCATCCCCTCGGCTGTTGATCATATCAATCAAGGAAGTGTACCTCGATCGAATGGGGAACTCACTGGACTTTTTGGCCACGTTCATCTTGGCCAAACGTGTAATTCTCTTATCAGCCATCTGAGAAAAGGGCACAAAAGAAGACAATTTGAAAACACGAGCTATGCAAAAATGAGCAAAAAAAAGAAGAGAGAGAGGTATTTTACCTGAAGTAACAATGCAAAAAGGGGCTGGCTTGCTAAGTAAAGGTTTTGGGGCTTAAAAACTCCGACCTACAAATTATTTCTCTGAGAACATTAGGAGAAGAAAAGGGGAAGAAATGAAAATGTGAGAAATGAGTGACCCTAGTCACTCCTTTATATAGGAGGAAAAGGGAAGATGAAAAGGCAGAAAAGCCCATTAAGCTTAAGGCCCAAAGAAAAAGCCCAAATTCTGGAATGTTCCAGAATATCTTTAAAGTCATTAAGTTCTGGAACCTTCCAGAATATCTTCAATATATCTGAAGGCCCAAACGAGGCCCAAATCCAAAAAGGATTTGGAAAAAGTGAAGGCCCAAATCCCAAAAGGATTTGGAAAAGTGAAGGCCCAAACGAGGCCCAAATCCAAAAAGGATTTGGAAAGGTAAAGGCCCAAACAAAGCCCAATCCAAGTTGGATTAAGAGAAGCCCAATAAAGACCAGGATTGAGGTCGAATTTAAGGTCGTAAATCCTATTCGAATTCTTTCGAATAGGCGCTCGAAAATTACGGGTAAAAAAGACCAGGATTGAGGTCGAAACTCTGGTCGTAAATCCTATTCGAATTCTTTCGAACAGGTGTCCAAACAATACGGGATAAAAAGACCAAGATTGAGGTCGAAATTGAACTCGTGGATCCAGTTTAAATTATTTCAAACAGAAGCCAGAAAAGCACTTATCAATAAGACCAGGATTGAGGTCGAAATTCTGGTCATAAATCAAACACGAAATTTTTAAGGAGGACCAAGATCCAGGTCGTAGGTTCGACTAGGGTCCAGGTCGAAACCCTGGTCGTGATTCCTAGTCGAAACCTTACGAACAGGAATCAAATAAGGCTAGAAATCTCAACCAAAATCCAGGTCGAAGGTTCGACTAGGATCCTGGTCAAATTCCAGGTCATGGAACCTAGTCGAAATACTTCGACCAGGAATCAAACAAGGACAAAAATTTCAACCAAAATCCAGGTCGAAGGTTCGACTAGGATCCTGGTCGAAATCCAGGTCGTGGAACCTAGTCGAAATCCTTCGACCAGGATTAAAAGGTTGGCCCAAAATTCGACTAGGATCCAGGTCAAAATTTCGACTAGGATCCTGGTCGAAAAAGGGCTGAAAGTTAGAAAATGTTTTTGAAAAATTGCAGAAAAATTGGAAATGAAGGGAAAATTCCTAAAAAATACCAGAAAATTACTAAAAATAGGGGAAAGGTAAGAAAATAAAAGGAAGTTTTTAAACGACCCTGAAGCCGCGTACAAGGCAAATCGTTGTAAATGTGTAGGTCGCTCCACACTTTACACAAAACGATACCCTATAAGGGAATGAGTGAACTTAACTTTTGCGAAATCTTATACGGTTTTCCAAAAGTTGGGGGGTAATAAATAAATCCTGATTATGTAATTAAATATTGCATTAATTACACATGATTTGGGCTACAAGGCCCAGTAAGAAGATGTATGACATTCAGACCAAAAAGATTAACACGTTGATCAGGCCTGATGGACCAGATCAGGCCTGATGGAACAAAGAAGGCCCAAAACCCTGTATATTAATTAATTTTGTAATTAATTAATAAGAGAAAAATCAGCTGTTGAGAAGAGTCAAGTCTAGTAAAGTTACAAGTACTATGTAGTCATGATGTTATTGGTCATTTTATATAAATGTATTAGACATTGTTCTTGACTAGTAGATTAAGAGATTTCCCAATTTAATAATTAAGGTCTCTTCTTGAGTGGGACAATTGAGATGTACTATAGGATGTTGAACAAGTACATAACTCAGTTAGTAAGCTAGAAAGTAAAGAATATATTATATTTGTGAGTTAAATTTAATAGCTGGCAAATTATTAATATTTAATTATCGAAATTATATATATTCTTTACTTTGAAGCTCACGTTCCTTAATAATAAATACATCAGTTAATATACTTTAGTTTTTGATCCATAACAATATTATATATGTTATAGGATAATCTATATCAAAATTTAAAAAGCCATTCAAATTTGTATTAATGAGATTAGTATAAATCATTTTATTTTGATAGTTAAACTCAAGAACATATCAGAAGTATGTACCGAATAGTATAAATTATACGATCATATTAAAAATGTAATCCAAAATTTCTATAATTGAAGATGTGTTCTATATTTCAAGATCGGCCAAAATAAGTTTATGGATCTTTTACTAACTGAAATATAAATAAAAATCTTGAAAATGGATAATTTATCGGTCAAATTAAAGTGAAATTTTTTATCTGAACCTAAATATGAATACAGAACCTTAAAAATGTGTTATTCATAAATTTATAACATATAGATATGTTGATAAACTTACAAATATGTGAAAATAAAATTATGTTACGAATTTCGACTCTTATTTCAACAAATAAATAAATAACTAAATCAAATCCCCATATTTAGGAACATTGCTTTTAAAATTATTAAAAAGTTGAAAAGAGATTGTTACAGTATTTAATAATTTTACTTCATCAGAAAGTTAAAAATATTATTTTTTATTTTTAAAGAGTTATTGGAATTGTTGTAACAATGATTATGATACCGTTGTTTTTTTTAAAAAAATCATTATGAAGATGTTTACATATAATAATATTGTTATAATGAAATGCGAGGCAGCGTCTTAAGGTGCTATCGAGTAAAATCTACTACTTCCTCCGTCCCTCCAATTGTCATCGTTTCTAAGAGAGTGTCCGACACGCATTTTGTTAGGTCACACACACACTGTAGAGGGGGGTGAATACAGTGTATAGCACAATCAAATCGAACTCTAATAACTCAAGTAACAGAAAACAAACTTTATTCAAAACAATAAATTCTGTTACAGTATGGAACTGTCCTCTCTCAGTGATGAACAAATATCACGAGAGCTGCTAGGGTTACAATGAATAATCTTCTCGATAATGATAACACTTATAGTGTAAACCCTATGTCTGTGTTTATATACTACACAGTTACAAGATAATCGCTAATTGATATGGAATATAATTCTGCTTCCTAAAATATATCAATCAGATATCTTTTCTTCCAAGTATTCCATTCTTCACGGAATTCCTTCTTCATGCATATCTCTTCTTACGTTTTTCTAGATCTTCTCTTCCTGTAAATCAGCTGCCTTCCTTATCCGAATATTTCCTTTAAGTCCTGATATTATCTTCTGATAAATATCTCCCCAACGTTAAGTACTGATGACTTAAGTTCTGACTTCAGTATAAGTGCTGATTTCAGTTAAGTACTGATTTATCCTGTTTAAATAAGATCTGAAAAACTAAACATAAATCATATTAGACATGACATTATCAAATATATCTAACAATCTCCCCCAACTTGTAAATTAGCATAATATACAAGTTTAATAGATATTTGATGATGTCAAAAACATTAAGTACAAATGCATGAGAATTTGACTAGATAACTACAACTTACAGTCCTTAAAGCTTTACCAACTTTAACTTCTGATAACAACTTCAGTCTGTATACATATCAGAATTTGAGCAGCTGTAGATCTTGACTTGGCTTCACTTTCTAATCTCTCTGATGTCAGGAGTTGTTCTGAGATAATTCTTTAACAAACATCTCTCAGCATATCTGAGTTCATCAATCATCCTCCTTTTAGCATCTTTAATTTCTGCAGAATCTTCACCAGTTTGAAAGATTGCAGCCCTGAGATCATTAATTTTAGCTTTCCTTATGTCCTGATCCAATCTGATCAAATATGCCTTGTCAGACTCAAGATTGAATTCCACAGCCTTGTAACCCAGAAAGGTAGTTATAAGCTTAGCAGAGTTAGGCTTCATCTCAACAATATCACCCTTGTGATCTCTGTACTTTGGAAGATATATGCTGTCATACTTAACAGAATAAAGCCTTTTCTATTTCTGAATTTGACTCTTCAAATAGTTTGCAGCACTTTCTGTTATTTTGTCATTCACTTGAAGTAAGAATAATACATGTTCCAATTCTTCAAAATACTTCAGTGGAATGGCATTTTCCCTTATATGATAAACCCTACCATCTGTCATAAAGTACAACAAGATGTGTTCTCTCAAGTAGGTATGGTAAACCATCTGTACAGATTCTAGTTGATTCAATCTTTTAGAAGTTTCTCCAATACCTGGTTCACTTAAGGAAGTTGGATCATTGGTTGTGTTCTGTATTCTTCTTTCATCAGCACTACCCAATCCAGATTTATCTCTTGCTTCCTTTTCAGTAACCACTCTTGCTTCAAAACCACTTGCAGCAGTCTTCAAAGGTTGAGTCTGTTTGGCTTTGGTGAATCCTGGTAGGAGTATTTTTGAAGTTTTAACATGAGCAATGTCAGAGGTTTCCTTTGATTTATCTTCTGATATCAAGTTAACTTGAACTATGTCAGAGGTTACTTACTTCTTTGAAATATCAGAACTAACTATATCTTTACTCTGAACAACTTGAGCCATGTCAGAGTTTGTCTTAGAAATTTTTCTTGAAGTCAGAGCAAGATCAGCATCTTCAACAGTAATTTCTTCATCCACGGGAGGCACATAAACTTTGATAGGTTCACCAACTTTCTCTTTGCCCTTGGACCTTGGATCTATCTGCAATTGTGATTTAGCCTTAGTTGCTTCAGGATTTATTCTTTCTTTTATCACAATGCCTTTGGCCTTTGGAAGTTTCTTTTTACCAACAGAAGCTTCGGATTTAGAATTGACTTTTTATGACTTAAGTCTAGCTTCTTCTTCCATCAGACTTTCCAAGTCCATTCTTGGATTTTCTTTCAGAAATAACTGTCTTGATATTTCTTCATCAAGATCCAAAAGTTCATCAGAACTTATCCTTTTACTAGTAGCAGAAGTAATTCTTTTTCCAGCATCAGAACTTGTCCTGTGACTTGTAATTTCAGCTCTTCTTGATGAGAAACTTCTACCTTGACCATGACCTCCACCCATTCCAGAGTTTCCCTGGTCATCTTTTTCATCATCCTTCCCCTTCAGTGTCTTAACAGTTTTGCATTTGGACTTAATTACTTTCTCCCCCTTTTTGGCATCAGCAGGTAAGAGAAGAGAGACAAGCAATTCCACTGAGGCTTGGATTTCATCGAGTTGAGATTGCTGAGAAGCTTGATTTTTCAAAATATCATCAATCTGAGACTGTTGCTTCTCTTGGGTCTTCTCCATGTAAGCAACTCTGTCAAAGGTAGGCTGGAAGAATTTTTTTCTTATCAATTTTCTGAGTCGTTTCTTGCTTGAGCAATTCTTCCTGAATTTTATGTAACTCTGCATGAGTTGTTGAATGGAGACCTTGAAGATGTCTAGTACTCAATGCAGTGACTCGAAGCTGTGTCTTGAAATCATCATTAATTAACATTTCATCAGCTTTTGCCAAGTGCTCAGCAAGAATCTTTTCAGATGGAACAAAGATAACCGAGTTCCATTCCTTAGTCCACTCCTGTCCTCTAGCAGTTTCACTCCAAGGTACTGGTGCTGCTCTTGTAACAAACTTCTTAACTAGTTCATATTTATGAACAGTTTGTTGAGATGCATGTCCTGAAGGACCGGCTTCATCAGCATCTGCATTAATAGCAGCATCACCAGTATCATCAGCATTTGAAGCATCAGAATTGACAGAATCAGCATCTTCTGATAAAACAACAGTATGAGAAGCAATTGAGGCTTCAGCATCATCCTCTAAGTGTTGATCTGTTTCCAAGTTCTGATCAACAGCGATATCCTGATGCATATTACTTAATACCAGCAATGCACTTGGGTCGTCCCTTCCACATTTTTACTTTAGATCTCAAAGGAGTACCTGATTTTTATTCCTTGTTTCTTTTCCTTTTTCTTTTGATAAGTGAGGTTTATCAGCACTTAGTACATTCGACAGATTTACTAACATCAGAACTTAACAGATGAGAAGCATTATTCTAGTTTTTGACTTAGTAATAAGATAGACAAAGTAAACTTGACTAAGCTCAATATCAGAATTTGCTTGTGTCAATAGATTTCCACATAAATAATTACTTCTAACGTGGGATCTCTAGTATATTAAAGACTACTAGGTCAGCATCTAGCATAGTTATCCTCATAGGATTGAATAGTCACATAAACAGTCATATCACTATCAGAGTTTAGAAATTCACATCAGAAAACAATCAGTACTTAAACAATTTTCAATCAAGCACAGAATACAAAGAGAGTAATTTCTGTAAATACTGATCATAAAGTCTGATGCATCAGAACAAGAGCTAAGCAGATTTAGAGAAAGAACCTGAAACCATTCCAAGTTCATTTACCAATCTTGTAAAAGTAGCTTCACATAGTGGTTTTGTGAAGATATCTGCTAGTTGTTGATCTGTTGGAACAAAGTGCAATTCTACTGTACCTTCATCCACATGTTCCCTTATGAAGTGGTACCTAATGCTGATGTGCTTTGTCATTGAGTGTTGAACTGGATTACCTGTCAAAGCAATAGCACTTTTATTATCACAGTAAATAGGGATTTTAAAATATGTTAACCCATAATCCAGTACTAATTCTTCATCCAAAGAATCTGTGCACAACAGCTTCCTGCAGCAATGTACTCTGCTTCTGCAGTTGATGTGGAAATTGACTTTTATTTCTTGCTAAACCAAGAAACCAATTTGCCTCCAAGAAATTGGCAGCTTCCACTTGTGTTTTTCCTGTCAATTTTGCAACCTGCAAAATCTGCATCTGAGTAACCTATTAGTTTAAAATCTGATTCTCTGGGATACCACAATCCCAGATCAGCTGTTCCTTTAAGATACTTGAAAATTCTTTTCACAGCTGTTAAGTGAGGTTCTCTTGGATCTGCTTGAAATCTTGCACAAAGACAGGTTGCATACATGATATCAGGTCTACTAGCAGTTAGATAGAGTAGAGAGCCAATCATACCTCTATAATCAGTAATATCTACTGATTTACCAGTATCCTTATCCAGTTTTGTTGCAGTGGCCATGGGAGTGGATGCACTTGAACAATCTTGCATTCCAAATTTCTTCAGCAAATTTCTAGTGTACTTGGTTTGACAAATAAAAGTGCCTTCTTCATTCTGCTTAACTTGAAGGCCCAGAAAATAGCTAAGTTCCCCCATCATACTCATTTGATATCTTGACTGCATCAGTTTGGCAAACTTCTTGCAAAGTCTGTCATTTGTAGAACCAAAGATGATATCATCAACATATATCTGAACCAGAAGTAAGTCATTTCCATGGTTGAGGTAGAACAGTGTTTTGTCTATAGTTCCTCTGTTAAATCCACTTTCCAGAAGAAACTGAGCTAATGTCTCATACCATGCTCTCGGAGCTTGCTTAAGGCCATAAAGTGCTTTATCAAGCCTGTAGACATGATTAGGATATTTGGGATCTACAAAGCCTGGAGGTTGTTCAACATATACTTCCTCCTCCAATTCTCCATTGAGAAAAGCACTTTTCACATCCATTTGAAAGATAGTAAACTTTTTGTGAGCAGCATAAGCCAAAAATATCCTTATGGCTTCCAATCTAGCAACTGGTGCAAATGTTTCATCATAATCAATTCCCTCATGTTGAGAATATCCTTTTGCAACCAACCTTGCCTTATTCCTTGTAATTATGCCATCACTATCAGTTTTATTTCTAAATACCCACTTTGTACCAACAACAGATCTATTCTTTGGTCTTGGCATTAGGGTCCAGACTTTGTTTCTTTCAAATTCATTTGACTCTTCCTGCATTGCTTACACCCAATCAGCATCTTGAAGAGCTTCTTCCACTTTCTTTGGTTCAGTCTGAGAAAGAAAAGAATTATAAATACATTCACTTGAAGTAGCTGTTCTAGTTCTGACACCTGCATCAGGATTTCCAATTATTAAGTCAGGTGTATGTGATTTAGTCCACTTCCTTGCAGATGGAAGGTTTTCTCTAGAACTGGATGCTCCCCCATGATCCATGCTATCTTCATCAACATTTTCTGATGCTCCCCTGAAACTATGCTCTTTGAGTTGGATTCTTCAGAATTTAAGTTTTCAGAATTATCAGAACTTGGCTTATCAGAACTTGACGAATCAGAACTTGAAGAGCCAGATGTATGTTCTGATGCTTCTTGAGATGTGGTTGTATCTTGAGTATGCCCCCCCTGCATAGGTGCATCTTCCTTTGGCGTAGTCACCACAGTTTCAATAACATCAGAGTTTAATCCATCAGAGTTTGCAGTATCAGGATTTAGACTGTCAGGATTTTCAGTATCAGAATTTAAGTCTTCATTTTCAAATCTCAGCTGATCATGATCATTGAAATCTTCAAGTCCAGTAATCTTCTTATCATTAAAAAAGACATTGATAGATTCCATGACCACTCTTGTTCTCAAGTTATATACTCTGAAGGCTTTTATGGAAAGTGGATATCCCACAAAGATTCCTTCATCAGCTTTTAGATCAAATTTGGATAGTTGTTCAGGGTGTATCTTAAGAACAAAGCATTTGCATCCAAATACATGAAAATACTTCAGATTTGGCTTCTTTTTCTTCACCATCTCATATGGTGTCTTTCCTTGCTTGTTAATGAGTGTTGTATTCTGAGTAAAACAAGCAGTCTGCACAGCTTCTGTAACACCCCCAAATCCGGGGTCGGGGATTCGGGTTGTCACGAGTTCCATTTCCCTTATCAATACTTAATCTTAACAGTCAACCAACTACTGTGTACTGTGACCCCATAATATACACACACACACCACAAGTTATAGTCTCAGAGATGAATACCAAAAATAACACAAGTCATTTTATTCCACAATTATAAACCATTTCACCATAAAAAGGGTTTCTGAATAATTTACATATTATTTGACATTATTACAATTCATAAATATACATAAGTCTGGCACAACAAAAGTTGAAAGCCTAGCCTACTGGTAGCTCCTACCTCAGCTACAACGACATCAATGCCTACAGGAAACTGCGGAACGTTTCCTAACCGCTCACGAATTGGGAGCTTGATCCTGTTCATCTTGTCTATCTGTTGTTGTGTGATGAAAGAAGAAAGCAAGGGTGAGCAACAAGCCTACCGAAATAATATGTATAATAATTAACAATATATGAGCATTCTCATAGTACTCATGAAAGTCTTGGTCAAGAAGAAATGAACCAAGCTGATATCTTAACGCGACCAAGTCGTAAAATATTCAGTATATATATACATATATACTTTTCACAATCTTTGAAATCCTCTGACATGTATAATATACACAGAGTTCCAGTTTATAACTGTATAAAAATATCGTTGCAAGGTGATCTCATATATCTAACCTTGTCTCAACGTTTTTCTGAAACTCTTTGACATGCATAAGATAATCATTTACTAGATATAAGTTTAAAAGATGAAGTTACAAGATACTCCAATATACTTATATCTTTTCCGAATACTACTTGAACTACCACCGTTCAAGTTATAATCAGTTTCAAAAGTTCATCACCCAGGTGAGACTACAAGATAAGACTTGAATAAATTCAATCCTTGAAATGACATTATAAATAATGAAGTTATGAGATACTTCATTAAGTCCTGATATATATATACACCTATATATATATATATACATTTCATACACTCCTTGAAAACCTCTGTTATGAAAATTATAAACAGAGTTGTAATATCCAATGAATTTGGAAAGAAAAGAATTTTGGCATAAACCTGATATCTTGCTGATCAGGCAAAGATACCAATAAGTAACCTTTTCTACTAATAGATAAATGAATCCCCCACCGGTCATCACCCTGGCCACGTAAGGACCTTGTGCTGGACCGCCACCCGGCCTCTTACGCGTTGATGGACTGCCACCCAGCCACTTACACTTTGATAGACCGTACCCCGACCTGTTGCTTATGTCGACTTAATTAGATGGACTTACTTCCCGAACGTTGGGCAAGTAATCAAATTGTTTTCTCAAAACAGCAACCACGTTGTGAATGTAAAATACACCACAGAGCCGGATCCCCCCGGTTTTGAGCGAGTATTTAAATCCCCTTCGAAAGAAGGATCTTAAATATAAAAGAATGAGTTTTGGGATCCGCCTTAACTTTTAGAAATCATTTTGAAGACTCGAAAACATTTTTAAGAATATTTGGAGTACTGCTGATTTATTAAAATAAATCAGTCCCGATATATTAGAAATATATGAATATTATTATTTAAATAATATTCTCATAAAGATAATCCTTATAAAAATAATCGAAGTAGAAGTTTTAAAACTCATACTTGAAATGGGTATTAAATAACCAAAGATATACTTATACGAAAGTACTATCTTTATTTGAATAATCAAAAATAAGTTTGATTATCGAAACATTATTCTTTAATAAAATAAAGAATATTACTTAGTAAATAACCGGAGTCATAATTCCTCGAATGAATATTCAAAATAATATTCATTAATAAAATAAACGGGGTCATAAGCCCTCGAATGAATATTCAAAATAATATTCATTAAATAATATAAACTGAGTCATAAGTCCTCGAATGAATATTCAAGTAATATTCATTAAATAAAATAAAGTTATCGAATAAACCTTATTCGATTAATAGTTTTGAAAACTATATCAATATATATATATAACTATATATATATATATCATATACTCGGGAACATCTACTCCCGGTTTTAGAAAAAGGTTCACCTTTGGGTCCCCTATACTCAGGGTATACGCAACTACTGCTTATCTCTAGCATTGGTATTATGCAACTAATAAGCATTTGAACCAACAGATATATAAATCAAGAATACGAAACAGGCATGCATATATACCATATCACATGCTCCAATATATCGCAAGAATTTGCTAATAACAAATATGCATTTATCACAAGATCATGCATATACACATGTACATCACAACAACAGTTATACGGGTAGAAAACTTGCCTGAGTGCTCCCGGATAGACTTAAGCTTAGAGTGGGTCCAACAACCTATGAACAACAACATAAGTCGGAATTAAACCCCGGTCGCTTAAGAAACTAGACTTTAACCAATTAGACTCTAACGCTTGGTTTTGCGCTTAACGATTCACTTACGTCGCTCGAGTACCCTCGGCTCCACCATTTTTAATAAATTAACCATTAAGAATTTTAAAGTGATTCTTTCGCGAGTACCTTACCAACTGCCTAATCCACTTAACATAATTGTTTCATCCCCAATTAGTCATTTAAAGTCTTTAACCAAGGTTTCAAAGTAAGGCGAGGGGTAATGGTTCGGTCGCGAAACGCCGTTACTTAAAACGGTCGTTTCTCCTAAACCGTACATCGGATTCAAACGAACCACATATCAAAAACGAAGCTCGTAACATGAACTATCTAATCATGGCAATGGTCAAAACCTAACAGTGAGTTCACGGGTCCTGATTGTTAAGAACAAAACAGTCTTAAAGTAAATCGGACATTACGACGGCTATGTTTACGCGATTACCAAATTTTAAACTACTCCAATCCACCACAATCAACCACAAATCAACCCATAACCACCAATACCACCAAACTTCATCCAAACCTTACTAACTCAGTCCATAACCTCATGATTTTTCCAACTTATTCAATCTCAAACAAGAGCTACTAATTATACTTAAGGTTCATCAACCAACAACCAAGATTTATAACCCAAAATCATTATAATTCCATCCAAACTCTAAACATACAAGAATCATGCTCTCATGAACTATAACAAACAAAACCAAACCTAATACTCAAAGTAAAGTTAGGGTTTGGAGGGGTTATACCTTCCTTGGAGAGTGGAGAATCACTTAGGAAGCCTTAAATAACCACTAACTATCGTTACTAAGCTTGGATCTTGAAGAAAACATAAGAAAACACAAAGTTAGTTTCTTGAAAACACTATTCACCAAGAACTTTGATGAATTGATTAGCTATGTTAAACATGGAATCTTGAGCTTAAACTTATGGCTCATCTTAGTTATGAATTATGGAAGCTAAAGAAACAAACCTCTTGAATTATGAAGGTGTGTAGCTTGATTTTTGAAATTTTCTCCTTTGCTTTTCATGGAAAAGCTGAGAGCAAAGAGTGGGGGAAGAAGAAAATGTTTTTGTTTTGGTTGCTTTTGATTTTTGTGTTTGTTTTGCTTGTTAATTAGGTTGTTACCATGGTAAATATTGTGTGGCTCACAATCATCCAACAACACACTTGCTTGGTCATGCTTATGTCACCATGTGATGTCACCCTCCCTCCTTTGTCCTCTTCTCATTGGTTTGATGACATCATCCCCACTAATCTCTTTGATTAGCTTTTAATTATTTGGCTAATGACCGCTGATCTGTTATACGGTTCGCCTAACTTTTGTTTTTGTTTATCGTTTGAGGGATCATACCCGGGATCTTATTACTTGGGTTCCCTTAACCTTTCTCAATACATTATATTCCTTTTATGATCCTCTCTCATAATCCTTGAATTTAAATCCTTTTAATCATGTTACCTTATACTCAATTCTTTCGGTATCTGGTGGATTTTCGGGAAAAATCAAAGTGTTCGGAATTGGATTCTGACGATCTTTACATACACTTATATACCATATAGAGTACTAATAAAATCTCAGAATATCAATAACAGAACCCCTACATAGTGTGGCATGAAAAGTTTTCTTATTCAGCATAATCTGCAAAATCACTATTCATAAGGGTTTCAAAAATTTCCAAAAATTGGGGTTATTACAGCTTCAGCCCAGAAATAGGTTGGAAGCTTTGCTTCATCAAGCATTGTACGTGCAGCTTCAATGAGAGTTCTATTCTTTCTTTCAACAACTCCATTTTGTTGTGGAGTTCCAGGAGCAGAAAATTCCTGCTTGATTCCATGGTTTTTGCAGAACTCTTCCATTATCAAATTCTTGAACTCAGTACCATTATCACTTCTTATTATCTTCACAGAATCTTTGACCAATTTATCCAGTTGCCTGACATGATCAATCAAGATAGATGCAGTTTCACTTTTTGTGTGCAAGAAATACACCCATGTGTATCTGGTGAACTCATCCACTATGACCATAGCATATTTCTTCTTTGCAATAGACATGACATTTACTGGACCAAATAGATCAACATGTAGAAGGTGATAAGGCTCAAGAATTGATGATTCAGTCTTGCTCTTGAATGAGGATTTCCTTTGTTTAGCCTTCTGACAAGAATCACAAAGGCCATCAGGAGCAAATACTGACTTTGGCAGTCCTCTCACAAGATCTTTCTTGACTAATTAATTTTATATTGTTGAAATTTAAATGAGAGAGTTTCTTGTGCCAATTCCAGCTTTCTTCAATTGATGCTCTACTCATCAGACAGATTGCAGAACCATCAGTACTTGTTGAAAGCTTGGCTTCATAAATGTTACCACGCCTGTATCATTTCAGAACAACTTTGCCTGTAGATTTACTTACAACTTCACAGTGTTCTTCAAAGAAATCCACATGATAACCTCTGTCACAGATTTGACTAACACTCAGCAGATTGTGTTTAAGTCCTGAGACTAGAGCTACTTCTTTAATGATGACATTCCCAAGATTGATATTGCCATATCCCAATATTTTTCCAATGTTGCCATCTCCATAAGAAACACTTGGGCCATCCTTCTCCACAAAATCTGATAGCAGGGCTTTATTTCCAGTCATATGTCCTGAACATCCACTGTCCAGAACTAGGATATTTTTCATGTTGCCCCGCAATCACAAAGACCACTAATGGTTAGTTTTAAGGACCCAGACTTGCTTGGATCCTTTGGCCTTATTAAGTTTGTTAACATTTGCAGCGGATTTAGCATCAGAGTTTATGTTAACATTTTTCTTATCAGAATTTACACTATCAGACTTTGAATCAGAACTTACACTAGAAGGAACAATGGTAACTTTCTTTAAAGAAGGTTTTATTTGATAATAATCATAGTACAAACTATGATACTCCTTACAAGTATAAATGGAATGCCATAAACTACCATAATGAAAACAAGGATTTTGTGGCTTATATCTAACAGACTGACTCTTAACTCCTGACTTTGAAGGTAAGGAGTTTATGTTCTTATTCTTCCTGCAAAAAGAAGCCAGATGGTTAGAACTTCCACAGTTATGACACGTTTTTCTAGGAGCATCAGGAACAGGCTTATAATCATTACTTTTATTCACACCTTCCTTTCCATTCCTATTTTTCCTAGGTGATTTTTCCTTGTTTACATTCTTAACATCTTTCAGCTTATGCTTAAGCTGCTTCTTTGTCATTAAGCCTACGTTTACTTTAGTTATCTTTTCCTGTTTTAGTTTGTCAGAAGTTAATTCCTTTTTAACTTCTGATTTCTCAGTATCAGACTTTACAGCTACAAACTTAACAGGTTTTAACTTTGGCTTTTGTTTAACAACTATAGGCTTAATATCTACAGTTCCTTTATCATTCTTATCCTCACCTAAGCCCACTTTCCAGTTTTCACTACTTAACAAATTCTGAGTTGTTCTGCCAGAGTTAGTCCAAGTCCTGATAATCTCTCTTTCCTTTTCTAACTCAGCTTTTAGAGTTTCATTCATTTTAAGTAATTCATCCCTAACATAGAAAGCATCATCTCTATCTTTCTGAGTTTGATGGAACATGACTAACTCTTTTTCTAAATAATCATTCCTCTTTTTGCAAGCAAGATTTTCAGAAGTTAATCTTTCACATGTTAAAGTTTGATCTCTATAGCTAATGAACATGGTTTTAAGATATCTTCTCAACTCATTAATATCATCAGTATGAAAGGCATAAGTAGTTTGAGGTACCTTTAACTCAGCAGCTTCAGAACTGCTTTCAGCACTTGCCATATCAGCATTTGCCATCAAGGCATAATTCTCCTCACTTTCAGAATCTGAGGTGTCTGTCCAGCTTTTGTTCTTTGTGGCAAGAGCCTTGCCTTTGCCACTCTTCACTTTCTTGCAATCAGGAGATATGTGGCCTTTCTCACCACAGTTGTAGCATTTGACATTTGTATAATCTCCTCTGTCAGACTTTCATCTTTTGCCCTCAGATTTTCTGAAATTCTTCTTATCAGAACTTGCACCTTTCTTGGAAAACTTCTTTCCCTTTCTGAACTTCCTGTATGCAATCTTTGTGATTCCTTTCACCATAAGGGCACACAGCTTCATCATCTCTTCATCAGCATCCGTCTCAGGCAAGCTTTCAGATTCTGAGTCATCATCACTATCAGAACTTGATGACTCAGTATCAGACTTTGTGAAGAGAGCTTTACCCTTGCCTTTCCTTGAGGTAGCTGCCTTGGGGGATTCTTCTTCAGCCTTAAGAGCAACTGTCCTTGACTTTCCTCCTTTCCTCTTGCTTCTTTGTTCCATCTCAAGTTCATGAGTCTTGAGCATCCCATAAATTTCATCAAGAGTCATTTCATCAAGATTATAGTTGTCTCTTATTATTGTTGCCTTCAAATCCCAGCTTTCAGGAAGAGCCAACAGGAATTTAAGGTTTGAATCTTCAAGATCATACTCCTTATCAACCAGTGACAAATCATTCAAGAGTTTGACAAATCTATCATATAAATCAGTCAATGACTCATTAGCCTTTGAGTCAAAGTGTTCATACTCTTGAGTGAGTATTGTCTTCATGTTCTTCTTAATCGTATCAGTTCCCTGACATCTTGTTTCCCAGGCATCCTATATCTCCTTTGCAGTCTTGCAGTTTATTACCCTATTTGACATTACATTATCAATGACACTATGCAGTAAATGTCGTACCTTAGCATCCTTAGCAATTGATGCGATAACTTCAGCAGTGTAGTCACTCTTCTCCTTAGGTACTGACTTTGTTGCTTCACCTGCAACTGCAACTGCGAGCTTGGTTGGTTTGTGAGGCCCTTCCTTGATTCTATCAAGATATTCTTGATCTGTAGCTTCCAGAAATATGGTCATCCTCATCTTCCATATGGGATATTCAGATGGTCTCAATAAGGGAACTCTAATAGCCTCATATCGGCTATGGATTTGTGTCTTTGGAGGTTCTTCAGTTTTGGTGGGCTTAGTTGGAGTTTCTACTTCAGACATGATTGTTTTTGGATCTTAAACTGTTTGTGTGTTAACAGATAGGCTCTGATACCACTTGTTAGGTCACACACACACTGTAGAGGGGGGTGAATACAGTGTATAGCACAATCAAATCGAACTCTAATAACTCAAGTAACAGAAAACAAACTTTATTCAAAACAATAAACTCTGTTACAGTATGGAACTGTCCTCTCTCAGTAATGAACAAATATCACGAGAGCTATTAGGGTTACAATGAATAATCTTCTCGATAATGATAACACTTGTAGTGTAAACCCTATGTCTGTGTTTATATACTACACAGTTACAAGATAATCGCTAATTGATATGGAATATAATTCTGCTTCCTAAAATATATCAATCAGATATCTTTTCTTCCAAGTATTCCATTCTTCACGGAATTCCTTCTTCAGCATATCTCTTCTTACGTTTGTCTAGATCTTCTTTTCCTGTAAATCAGCTGACTTCCTTATCTGAATATTTCCTTTAAGTCCTGATATTATCTTCTGATAAATATCTCCCAAACGTTAAGTACTGATGACTTAAGTTCTGACTTCAGTATAAGTGCTGATTTCAGTTAAGTACTGATTTGTCCTGTTTAAGTAAGATCTGAAAAACTAAACATAAATCATATTAGACATGACATTATCAAATATATCTAACACATTTCAAGATGAATAAAAAGTATAGTTCTATAACGTTTTAAAAAAAATATATGAATAAAAGTATAGACATTCTATTTTTATTCAGAAAAAAGAAATTATTTTAATAAAGGTAAGGAACTATACTTTTTATTCATCTTGAAATGCGTGTCACACACTCTCTCAAAAATGATAACAATTGGGTGGATCGCGGGAGTATATAATTAGATCGATTGAAATTAAAAAAATCATCTTCAATCCAGCGCTTGCAGCCTGCGAGTTGAAGTTTGAGGCACCTAATTAATGTCAAATCATGATACACCATTAAGTTAAAATTTGAGAATTCAAACGTCATTCTGTTAGGCACAAATCCATGATAGTTAATTCTTCACGCTATATTTTCTCATTAGTCTACTGAATTAAATTATATTAGCCAGTTGTTGTTCCTCCACTTGAACACACACATGCTCTTCTGCATCATTGAACATCAAACTCTGCATAGTAAAAAAAGTATATCAAATTATTGTTTCTTACCTATACATACCTGTTAGGCAGGATAAATGAGTTATTGTACATGTTATACTACTGAATAAAGTTTTTCGATTGTTACTGAGGTCTCTTTTTATGATCCTTAAAAACACATATAACCAGTAAAAAATCTTAGTACACGTTTTGCTTAATACTCAAAATTTGTTGGAGAAGAAAATCCTTGAATATTTATTAAGTGTTTTATCAAGTAATAGTTCATGTTGATTTATTTACATATCATGATCATGTTTATTTTGTGCATCTAAATGCTTTTTAATTGTTCGTTATTAAGAGAGTAACCATTTCATAATACGATATTGCGATTTTTTCATTTATAAGAAGGAATATGGTGTATATATATGTTTTTGTTATGTGATAATATAATTAGAAGGAAAATTATTTATGCTTTTACATTTATAAAATATCGGATAATAAGTTATACGTAGCGCGGACCAAAGTCCCCCGTTATCTCACAGTAGTACAACATTACATGCTTTTAGCAGTAGAAAAAACAATGTACGAGAAATATTAGGCACATTTTTCAGTCCCACGCAGTTTCCTCAACATTTTCTCTCTACAACTATTTTCACTCCCTCTCTCTCTCTAAAAAGCTTTATTTATTTCAGGCTTCGCCCCTCAGATTTGCCCCTTTTCTTCACTGATACAAACACACAACAAACAAACCTCCCATTTGTACACAAACATAGAAGATTAAACAACACAAAGAAAAACAATAGTTAAAGCGTTGGTTTTGTTTTTCATTTTTATTGTGTACAAATCTGTATCTTTATCTTCTCTAGTAAACAAGGTTCTTTTTAAGGACTAGGTGAATTAACCCTTGTAATAAATTGTACCCAAATCTTGTTCTTGTGTATGTATACATGCATATATGTATATGCACATGTTTTTTGGGCATTAATGGTCATAATTAAGCTTCAAGACTCTGAATTTCACTTTTAAATGGGTGCCCTGAAGACTTTTTTGAGCTAAAAGTACTTCTTGGTGTACCTTTTCTTTAAATTTTGTGAAATTCTTTGGAAATATTTGATTTTTATTAGTAATTGTGTTTTTGGGATTCAACTTAGGGTTTTTATGCTGGTGGATTGATTACTGAAGGGTAATTGTTTGTGTGATTTATAGGGTTAGGATCAGGATTCAGATTGGGGGTTCAAGAGTTTTCGGGTTTCTTGATGATCAGGATCAGTTGGGTTTTGATGATATTGATGCGGTAATGTTTTACAGTTTTACAGCTGGCAGTTGTAGTGGAACCTTTCATTCTGTAAGTACCCATTTTGGTGTAGCATAAGAAATTACCTTGAAAGCCTGTGTTTGGGACTCTGGGATTCTTTATTGGAAGCGTTCGTAGGTGATTGTGGTATTACAGTGTTTTGGAGTGATATATTCTGGAGCCAAACCGTGACTGCTGATATAATTTTGTGTCCAAGCTTGGTTGTGATATTGAGTGTTTAGGAGTTTAGAAGTGTGAGTTATGAAGAGAAGTAAAGACTTCATGGAAATATAGAAATTGTCGAGTACCCATTTTGGTTCTGCATAGTTTGTGAGAATTATTGCTAATACCGTGTTTTGTGACTTTGGAAGAGTGTTTTGGTGATTGTGATATCATAGTGTATCAGATTGGTTAATCTCGGAGTCGTATTGTGAGTAAAAATTTATTTTTGTATCTGAGTGTATCAGTAATATTGAGTTTTAAGGAATCTTAAGTTGTGAGCTGTGGCAAGAATTAGGTATTGCATGGAGATATAGTGAGGCTGGAAATGAGCGCAAGGACATGGTGCATGGTCAAGAGTATAGTTGCTGGTTCCTTTCATTTTTGGAACACTGCCTAGAATTGACAGAAGCATTTATATTTTTTGATAGTGCTTGGTTTGCTTGTACTGAGATACTGTGCAATGTCTCGCTGCTTTCCATTTCCACCTCCCGGATATGAAAAGAAGCCTATCCCAGAAGATGCCAACATACTGAAAAAGGTTTATTTCCGTGTAATTAGCATTTAAATGTTGTTATCTGCTTGATGTTGGGTACTTTGTGTCCCTCAGTTTGCATGAGTGATAGATACCTGTGTAGAGCAACATATTACGTTAGATTTTTTTGGAAGTTATATCTTTATAAATTTTAACAATAAACAATAATACACTGAAATCACGTTCTTTTGGAAGTTAGATGTTTTGTTGGGTACTCCTCTTTCTTGTCTCGATTGAATTATGTTTTCTATTCAGAAACTTCTTTTACAACAATATATAATTTTTCATTGATTGTACTGTACGCTTCTGTTTTGGTATGCTTATTTCATTTTTTTTTCTAAATTTTACTCTGATTTTCTATCAAGCCTTATGTATTTAAATCAATCAAAACGTCAGATATGATTATACCAAGATGGATATAAATTTATTATACATTTTTGTCCAAATCTCTTATTACTTGTTACGAACTGGCAATTTTTTTTATGTTGTGCATATAATAGACTTGATTTCAATGCCATACTAAGTTCTGCTCAGTAAACATTAACTGTGCCTCATCAGATCTTAATGCGTGTGGACATCCTGTATCTGAAAATATGTCTTTCTAAACTTTTTGATTAGCCGAGGTGACGACCTTACTATGGAATGGATATAATGGAAAATATTGATTTCTGCTGTTGTTTTGAAGCTTGAAAATTAATGCTTGCTCTCCTGTCTGAGCATTCATCATGCTATGACTGTATAATGTTATGTGCCTGTATGGAAATATATATCAAATTTTAAATATGCGGAACTTAATTAGTTGACAGTTGTGCCAAAAAACAAGCAACTATTAAGTACATAGTGCAACATGTCATTCTATTACACTTTAATTATTACATATTTATGTACCTACTCTTTTAACTGACCTATTAGTTATATCATTTTAGTTATGTTTTGTTGTTGTCTTCTGCTTTTAAACCTAGTATGTGACATATTTTTGCTAAATCTCACAAACATGCTACTCGTATGCTGTGATATGCATTTACATGTGTCCAAAGCTTGGGCGGATGGTATTTGTCCTTTTTTCCCTATTGATTAACCTGGAAACTACTAGCACATAAGTCATGTTACTAGTCCATGTTTAGTTAGGTAGTCTGAAACAGAGACAAGTAGTTCAGGGGCTAAGTTTTGACGTTCTGAATAGGGCAATATAATGAACGAAACCACAAAAATAGGTATTAGACTATTAGGTTTTCAGGTTTGTTAGAAGAAATTAGAAAGGTAAGATATAACTGGTGTCGTGAAGGGCACTATGGTGAGAAAGTTGGAGAGAAAGAGTAGAGATTATATGTTGACACAATTTGGACAAAGCAAGTTTTTTTTAATCATGTTAGTAGTTAAAGTGTCTTCTCTGCATTTACTTTTCTTGATTGTATGTGGGAGTGGATTAAATACATAGCTTATAAAGAGATAAATTGTGCTACCCTCTTTGGTATAGAGGGACTTGCCATAATTCAGTTTGGTGTTTCCTGCTAAATCTCTAACCATAATGTTCATTCTCTGCATTTCGGCATCCAACTAAGTTTATCGAAAAGGATATTATTCTGCAGGTAGATTCTGTAATTTTCATGCAGGATTTACCTTGATTGGCTTTCAGAGGCTAGTAGAGGATTGTTAGGAAGTTTGTTTTAGAGCTGAGCTTATATCTTGAATATAATTATGTTACTTTTACCCTGATGTGGTGCTGACTATGCCATGGACTATTAACCGGGAATCGGGATACACCTTTGGTTTCAAGCTGTCCAGAGTTTCCTTGGTTACCTTTAGTCTGCTGTATCTAGTCAGTTGACCCTAGTTAATTCTCCGATACTCTTTAGTTATCGTTATTCGGAATCAGGCATAATTTGCTTCCCAACTAGCAGCTACTAAATAGTTGGAGCATTGCATTCATTATTAGTTACATGTGTTAAGTAACTAGTCTATCTAAAACCTTAAGGTGTTGAATAGAGGAAAGAGGGTCCAACATGATCTTGTACTATTCAATACTCTCCCTCAATCGAGGATTCGAACCAGAAGCTTATATCTTGAATATAATTATGTTACTTTTACCCTGATGTGGTGCTGACTATGCCATGTACTATTAACCGGGAATCGGGATACACCTTTGGTTTCAAGCTGTCCAGAGTTTCCTTGGTTACCTTTAGTCTGCTGTATCTAGTCAGTTGACCCTAGTTAATTCTCCGATACTCTTTAGTTATCGTTATTCGGAATCAGGCATAATTTGCTTCCCAACTAGCAGCTACTAAATAGTTGGAGCATTGCATTCATTATTAGTTACATGTGTTAAGTAACTAGTCTATCTAAAACCTTAAGGTGTTGAATAGAGGAAAGAGGGTCCAACATGATCTTGTACTATTCAATACTCTCCCTCAATCGAGGATTCGAACCAGAGACCCCTTCCTAAACCAAGCTCTGTAATCATGTTAAGTACCATTGTTATCACGAAGACGACTAGTCGACGACTAGTCAGCGACTAGTCGACATGAAGGTACTCAGGCGCCAAAAGTCTCCAAGCCCGACTTGTCGTCGACTAGTTGACGTGAAGGTCACCCAAGAGTCTCGTAGCCCGACTTGGGGGCTTCATAACCATAATTGTGATGTACCATGCTTATTTTGAACTAATTATTCTATTACTTTTGATCTAAATTATAAAATTAACGTGTTCAAATATATTATATATTAAATCTAGTAATTATACGTATAATGAACACTTTGTCGACTTTTTACGACTAGTCGGACGACTTGTCGACTAGTCTTCACGAAGGTACTCAGTCTTCGAGGGTCGACTTGGCGCCGTGATAACCTTGTTAAGTACCATAAAAAATTCTAAAGTGTTAAAGGAATACCGAACATGATCTTGTACTATTCAACAACATGTATCATTCATTGCTTTAATTGTGGTACAGAGAGCAAAACAATTCTGTCAGTAGCACACACTTCCTTCCCAAACTACTATCAAGGGACTTTAGTCTTTTGACTTTCAATTAATCAGATAGAGTATTATGGGTGGCGTATGGATGTACTACATAATGTACTACCATCTTTGTGTTAGATTATATTCAGCCTTGAAGTTGGACATCTCTAACATTCTCTGCAATTTACAGGAAAAAACAAAAGAGAAAAAGCACAAGGATAAAAAGGACAAAGAGAGGAGAGAAGGCAAAGACAAAAAGGACAAAGAAAAAAGTGACAAAAAACGAAGAGAGAAAAAAGAAAGAAAGGAGAAAAACAAGGAAAAAGACCACGAGAAGGGCAGCACCTCAGGCGAGAAAAGAGTTTTAGGGCAGAGCGAAAATTGTAATGGAGCAAAATCTCATCAGAGTGAAAAAGAAAGAGGTAAAGAGAAAAAAGAAAGCAGCAGCACCTTGGCAGACAAGAATGGAGCAAAATCTCATCAGAGTGAAAAAGAGCGAGGTAAAGGGAAAACAGAAAGCAGCAGCACCTCAGAAGACAAGAGGCAGATTGGTCAGTTTGAATATTGCAATGGAGAGAAACGTCACCAGAAAGTGGAGAGAAGTAGAGATAAAAGAAATACTTCAATTGAGAAAAAGCTTTCAGTGCAAATTCAGGGTCATACTGGAGGCGATAAACCTGTTCAGCTCAGCTTTGGTGACAAGGATTCTCAAGATTCAAAATTTCAGCTGGAGTTCAGCAAGAGGATTAATGATGAAGAAAAGGGATCAGGGATCCAGTTGGTTGAGGGATTCATGGGAATGGGTCTCAAGAAGGATGAAAGAACTGATAGAATTGCAAACGGAGATACTCGTACGGTTGTCAAAGGCAAGGAAAAGATCAAAGATGAACAAGTTGATAATCGGAAGACCAATGGACAAAGGATATACCATGAAGAGAAATTTAATGGTAATGCTATGTCTCAAAACTTTACCGGAAGCATACAAAATAAAACTGGACTGTCCAACTCGACAGATAAATTTGAGCAAAGGATGGATGGTAAAGAGAAATCAAAAGAAAGAGAAATTGATGATAAAAGAAGGGATAAACGGAAAAGTAAACACAAGGATAAGCAGAGCCAGGGAACCGAAAAAACCCTTGAAAAAGAGAAGCGAAAGGAGGATAAAGCAAAAAAGGAACATAAGAAATCAAAGAAGGATAGCCTTAGAAGTAGCAACAATGATGATACTGGTGGTCCCTCGAATAACAAGATGCCTCAAATTTCCCAGGATATCAAAGTTGCTGCTTCTGAGGGTAATCTGAAAAAAAGAAAAGATTCTGAGAAGAATGGTTTCCTGCAGGGTGAGTTATTTCACATAGAAAACCTCAAAACCATGATAAGATTAATTATTTTCTTACCATGTTTGGTGATCGAATACTGATAGCGTACTCCTGAACTAGAATTTTCTTTATAGGTGTTTATTATCTTGAGTAGTCACTTGTATAGCTGACTTTCAATTATTTATAATAAGCATTTTGCTGTTTTTAATCATTGGCTGACATCTGCTGCTTGTTTTTGGATTGATTGACAGAACATGTTATTAGACCTGAGAAATTGCCCAGGCTAAGTTCTTATCCATTATCAGAGAATAGACAGGAGTTGGAACCTTTCAAAACCATCACCCCTTTCACCCCTCAAAAACAGGGGGCAGATAAACATTTGGAAGTATGTAATAAGGATACCACAGAAAATGGTTTGACAGGACCACACCAGTTGCCTACTTCTGCACCTCAGCCTTCACCAGCAATTGCTGAAGCATCAAGAAAATCGCCTCATCCTGATATGAAGTACCTAAGTAAAGTACTTTCAGTTCCACAAGTACAGGAGTGGTCTGATGTTGATGACCAGGCATGGTTGTTCAATAACAAAAAATCGTTATTGAGTAAGTCCGAAGTAGATCCAAATGGAGTTAACCAAGGACAGCAGGTATGGGCTGAAGCTCTGAGGATAGAGTCAGCTGATGTTTTTGCTCTGCCATATGTAATACCTTACTGAGGGGGTACTCCAAAGGGCACATCTTGCATTGGCTTATTGATTCTTGGCGGACATCACTCCACTTTATGCAGTAACATGTCCTAATATTCTTTTCCAATGGAAATTGGGTTGTAGTAGGAAAAAAGAGGGACGATTTCCTGCTTTGTAAGGCATCTCAGTTTCTCTGCCGTTGGGTGTTTGCATCTCAGTTTCTTTGCCGAGTAGAGGTGCAGTTTTGTAATGGAGAAACTAAGGGTGCAGATGAGCGTTGAGCCTCTACACGGAACTAATTTAGAGGTAAAATTTTTCCGAGGTTCCAGTTGAAATTGCGGAATGTAGTTAGAAAGAACGATGTATTGGCTTCTGCTATTTGTTATAATTTTATTTGCTCAAGGCTGAAAATACTCTTCTAAGGTTCTGAGAGAAACCAGCAGTTGCAACTACGCTACAGTTTTAATTTGTAAGGTACAGTTGCAACTACGCTACATTCACATATAGTGCAAGGTACAGTGGAAAGGAAAAGAGTAGTAGTCTCGATTCATTTTATAAAACATCAAAAGTAACCTGTCAATAGCTTTTCTATATTCAGGAACTTCTTAGAATTGCCGATTTGATCATACATCGTCTATATATAGGTACACATATTTGATAAGAAAAAACTTAATTCCATTCGTTTTCTAATTTCTATAGAGTATCTAAACAGTAATTTTTTTTGTAAGTGCAAATTTGTCTAAACTAGTTTTATAATGTTTGTAATGCATGGGCATATTCTAAATGGATACTCTAAATGACATGAATTATTGTTGTTTGAGCGCTGGTTATTGTTTGTATATTTATGTTATCGCCCGGTAGATGGATGATATATTTATTTGTATGTAATAGAATAATTTTGGGTTGTCGGGGCATTGATGTTTTTTTGGACATTCATTTGTAGTGGTATTCTTTGTTTTTCACTGAGCGATGCTGAGAGCGGTCCACAAGGGTTATCATAAAAACTAGGTGGGAAAACCGCGCGAAGCGCGGTTTGGGAAAATAATTTTAGGAAATGCATAAACAATTATAATTTATTTAAAAATATTTTACCAAGTATAAAAAATGAATGCATTGTAATCTATACATGCAATTCCAACATAGAATTATAGATAGATTAAAAAAAGGTATTAAACTTGGCTTGCAACTCGAAAATTTCATCAAAATTTAGTTAATATGTATAAAACCTAGAGCACAGTGACTCTTTCGAAATTGGCATAAATATTTTACTGAGAGTAACCAATCCTTATATTCAATTTCCAACAGCAATCAGTATGCATAAGGAAAAGCATCACCATACTACATTTAAAAGGTGCAAACAGGAGACTTCAAATTATTTGTGAGAGAAAAAAGGTGTCAAATTATGGACCATTATATTCAATATGAGAGAATAAAACATCTATGATAATTGTAAAAAGAATGAGGCTCTTGTTTTGTGAATAACTCCAATACTCTTCACTATCTCTTTTATTTGGCACCATATAATCAGTAAACCAACACACTTACACAAATATAGGTGCATGGCATGTTACTTCACTTGTAATATTTCCAACATAATTGTAAATTTTTTGATTAAAAAGCAAAATTAGTAATTGCACTATATATGCGTAAGTTAATGTTGAAAATCAAAGTTTTAATTTTATTGTTCACAATTCACCCAGACCCAAATATGCCTTGGAAAGTTAGAAGTTATGGCTAGTAATAAGAAGGTAAGGAGTGCATTGTTCTTAATTAAGTTCATCTATGCAAGAGCTAAAGTTTTGTAGAATCACATCCTGTATCATGAGGGAAGATACAATACAATTTTATCTATAATCACACATCACATATAGACAATAACCGGACACATTAAAAATAAGTACACTATATACACAACCGTAATCACTATTCAACTTTTCCCCATTCACTAAGCAACTTAGTTAATGTACTGAGTGAGAGAATTATAACTACCTACTTACCTGCAAATATTGAAGTCTTAGAAATTTTCACATCTTTTAACTTACAAAATTCTTTTTGAGAGAGATATACCACCTCTACGAGCTTTTTCTTTATAGATATTTCAAGCATTTCATTATCTCCGAGATTTTTTGAGGTTAACATGACTATTCACATTTTCTGTATTCATAACTGTCTCCCAGACATATTTATTTTTCACGCAATTTTGGAGATATCACACTTGCTTTAGTATATTTAATGTTACTTCCCTGTTCCCTCAAATAAAATTCATAATTTAATAATAGACACTTTGCAAAATTAGCTTCCTTGTTACAATTACAGCTGAAGTTTCTCACCTTCAATGTATATGTTGGTAAGTCTTTTAAAGCGATAATAGCTTCAAGTGCGAGCTCACACTCTAATTGTGCCCTCGTAAACATTAGATTCTACGAACGTACAATTTAACAATGATTTTTTTAAAAAAATAAAAGAATAATAGCTCATATGCAACGAATGCATGATGATAGTTGGTATTAGCATGTAACAGTAGATACCACTGACATTAAATTGCATATAAGATGCTCGTTTGGCAAGCTTATGAGCGTCCCATATTTGAAAGGCAACCCATACAGATTATGAAATGTCGTTTCGTCTTCACTCAGAAAATCTTATAAGTGTGATCCTACCAAAGATGTTGGTTTCCCTGTAGGAATAGTGTGCAACTATAATTGTCATTTCAAACAACTTAAAAATATAAATTTAACAAATGTCCATAAGTGCCAGGAATGGAACAAACTAATACTGCAAAATCCAAATTACAAGCATTCATTCAATATATGCTCAGATTGTTTTTTTATGGTGCTCTACGATTTTGATATTATGTAGCTTTTTTTAGTGAATACCAAACCAGAGAGTAGAAGTTGCTTAATTGATCATTAGACTCAGTTGGAGCACCATGAGTATCTTGACTGACAAATTCATAGAAAGACCTCTGTTGCCTTTAGCTGGTCACTCCTCTCCTGCAATGTCTAACTTCAGATTGGAACTTGCCGTAGGAGAAGTGACTTTGGTGGTTTAAGTCCAGAAGAGGCAGTATTGCCTATGGGATTTGAGTTTGGTGCTGGGGTTCCAAAAACTATAGCTTATATCGGAACATTAAAAAAACAGATACATGAAAAATAAAATGTTAAGTTGATCATCACCGAATTTACTCTACAAAATTGGAGCAAAAAAAGTCACACAAAATTACGTGCAAAGTGTTATACAAAGGGAATACAAAAATTTGTTATAGTGTTTTCATCGTCATAGGTACAAATAGAGTAGTATAAGATGTAGATTTTATGAGATTATGAAACACAAGTATGTATGCATTTTTGAAGCTACTTTCTTAATAAGTGAACCATTATAACATAAAAATAAGAATACACCGTTATTTATAGCAGGCATCAGACTATAACTTGTGAATGACCATCAAACTGAATCTGTTATATATAAAACCAAGGGAAGCAAAACATCATCAGAACCAGTAATGAGATAATACCTTGATAGTGTCAACATCAGAACCAGTAATGAGATATGTTCATCCCCACAAGTGGAATAATCTACCCAATTGACACTTTTGAGATGGGCATCCAATGTGAAATTTATATTAGGAAAAAATCAAGATTATATATCTGCAGGAGAACACATTATATTACTTGTAAGCGAACTTATAAAATTGAACTTGCACCAACTTCAAAGACAATAAGTAGCATTCACTACTATAGGTGGTTCTACTCTACACAACCTAGCAGAAAATGGGTTAAAAAAATGTTTGAATGTAGGTGAATCAACTCTACACAACCTAGGAGAAAAAAAATCATAACAAATTATTTATACATCTATCGAACCAACACAGTGGACCTTGTAATTCAGTTCTTCAAGGCCAATGTACTGCAAAAATATGAGTGCACGCTAGCAAGACCTGAAACTTTAATTTAATAAAACTTGAAATACCCTGGGATCAATACCCTTTATGTCTCCAACAAAATATAATGAACAAATTCTTTACATGGAACGCCAAAATTTATAGATATGTATACAGCTCCCTAAGCGTGAACTTATATCGAGTACAAGCAACCCTGATTGAACCAAAATTCATCGCATGTATAAATTACATATATGGAGAGCTCTTCCTTCTCTCAGGTCTCAGCACACCTTTTGTAATCATATAACTATTTTCAATAATTTAATAAATGGTTTTTGTGGTTGATTTGGTAGGCGGAGAGGCAAAAACTGAAGGGGTTTGGTAGATCGAAAGACAATGGTCTGAAATTGCTCATTTTAATTGACAAAAAATAGTATAAACTACAGTAAGGTTGTGAATGAGATACACTGGATTGGAAGCTGCTGAAAGCGTCACGTCACACACCCAAACAAAGAAAACTAAGAAACCATTAGCATACACTCCATTTCCTACAATAAATTAATGTAAAAATGTCAAGTATGTACTCTATTCTGTAAAAGAAATGAGCAATAGCAGAACGAATTTGTAATATACATTTGAAAAGTCGCAGGTTAAAACTACCACTTCGACTGTTTTAAATACATATCATTTTAAAGCAATCCTTGCTAACTCTTGGAATGCTACCCAGTTGTGCACTAAACAATTGTTAACAGAATAAATTAGTTTACAAACATAACACTTGAACATCGGTAATGGTAAAACTTATCCTCAATCCCCATTTAAGGAAGTATACCGCAAACATAAATGGTGTCTACACCGCGATTTTAGAATCGAGAATAAGATATCAATGTCTCACTGCGATTTCAGGATTGAGAATAAGCTATCAATGTCCCTCAACCCTCATCTAATAATTAGTTGCAATGAATTTTTATAAGCATAGTAATTTTGGCTACACATAAATTTTTAGAAAAGAGTTGCACCAGACGAAGGAATGGTAGAGTGATGAATAAAGCGCTAGAGCATCACCTATTTTACAATTTTAATTTTAATGTAATGCAAAGAGGTGGTCACGCCTCAGACTGCCTAATTTCCATAATTGGTTTTTCTGGGCAACTGTTGACTGCTCTGGTCTGAGCATATATAATAAAATTTGTAAAAAATCAACAACTTATTACGTGAGCATCCAAAATCCAAACCGTAGCAGCCAAGAACATTATAATTACTAATAAGTATTTGTTATTATCTTCATAGCCATAGAGAATGAGTTTGTCATCAAGTTATTTGTTCGGAAACCAAGCATAAAATTGACTATTATTAATTAACTGGAATAGCAAAAAACAACTTGTAAATTATCACGACTACCAAAAGCATTCCAGGCCTGCCAAAAATCTCTCTAAATTTAGTTTAAATAAGATTCCTTACCATGAAGGAGTAAGCTGCCAGGGTTTAAACAGATTAAGTGGCTTGACAACAACCTGCATACAATAGCACTTAATAGAAATAAAAAGGAACAGCAAAAACCAATTAATGTAGAGAGAATGCATAAAAAAAGATCAGAACATGGATATTGTAAGCCAAGTCCACAACTATTGCTTGCTAAATAATACAAAAAAACAATAGATAATGGCAAATAACATTACCTTGACTATTTGAAAATTTACTCCACACAAATGCAATTAAAAAGATCATATATTTGACCAAAAAAATATTCATTCCCTCACGTGAACAACCTATTATAGTACTATTCTGCTAAGAGAAGTAAATATAATTAGTGCAGACTTTTAGAAGTTTATATAATCTGGGGTTTTTAAGTTGCAAGGGCCACTCATCGATTATACACATGATTTATAGTTCTTGGTAAAAGCTTGTGAATCAGCATGATGAGCATCATATCAATGAACTATAATTAAATCATCCAATTACCATAGAAGAATCAGGCAGGGGCTACTTTTCGCAGAAAAAATACACTAAGCAGCACATACAGGGAAGTTCTTGGGAGCAAAAGAGCGCAGGAAGCCGTGTTGGATTTTAAAGCTAACTCGGCAGTACCATGCCTCATACGAGCATACCACCATAGCAAATCTCACTGGCACACCATGTCTCTTGTAAACTTGAATCACCACCTCTCCTAAACTTCATTAACTCCCAAATAATAGTTTAGTTGTGCCCTGCAATAAGTTCAAAGAACCAAAAACAAACACCGATTAACACTTAAGCAGTGAGCAGAAAAAGGAACTGAACTTAAATCGTCTAAGCCAAGCCCCCAATAATTGATTGTTATTTTGACATAGGCTTAACCAAACAATCATACCAGATTATTTACCAAACAATTATACCTTTATAGAACCAACAGAAATGGAGCTATAATCCAGTTTTTTCACTTTGAATCCAATGGCTCTACAACACATTTCAATGGCCCTATAGTGAAATTTTCTAGTTTGAATTATCATTACAAAAGAGATCATCACAAAGGTCTTATATAATCCGTGATTATAAGACAAATATACGAAAATTGAAAAAAAACAACTAAATTCGGTGACGGAAAATCAAAGCAAATGCATATCATGCATCATACAACAGAAACACAGCTCTCTATATGCAAATTGAAATTGGGCAAAAAATAAACCTCATTTCTGGAAACTTTCTCCACTCTCCCGATAGTCTAGCTTTTGCAATGCATAACTGCAAATACATTAATAAGTAAACAGGATCACGGCTAATTGAATTCAATTCTGAAGGCCAAAAGTCTAAAATTAATTAAGTGTGGGAGGTGAGAAGTCAAAAAGTTTGAAACTTACAGGAGAGCGAAAGATGGGAAATGCTTGAAATGAGTGAAAATGTTTTGGAGGATGCTCAGCCATGCCACATCATACACCCGTGAATCATACGGGCCGTGATTTTGCTTTATATAGATATATAGATGTCCGTTGTTATTTGAGCTACGTCAGAATATAATATATTTATTTAATATATACACCCTCAGTCCCTTCCAATTGTTTACATTTCTGGGCAAGTGTCCGACATGCATTTTAAAATGCATAAAAAGTATAGTTATGTAACTTATTTTTACAATTTTCTTTTTCTGAATAAAAGTTGAATGTTTTAATTTTTATTCAAAAAAACAAAATTGTAAAAAAAAATTACAGAACTATACTTTATATGCACCTTAAAATGCGTGTCGGACACTCTCTAAAAAATGTAAACAATTGAAAGGGACGGAAGGAGTATTATTTTATAATTGTTATTTGAATTTAAGTTTTTAATTTTTTTTTATTTTTGACCTAAATAACTTTTGACCTCCCTCGTTCAATATTAAAAAATATATATGTGAACATGTCAACCTACTTTGCACTTAAAAACAAAAACTTTATCAAAATTATTCGTTTTAGTCGTTACTGATATGTAAGTACACAATTTAACACTAATTTAAATCAACATGATCATATATTTTTTAAATACTATAATATAAAGTTTATAGTATCTTTTTTAAATATATAATTCATAAATTTTTAATATTATATATATTTAACCCGCATCATTTAAGAAAAATATGCTCCATTAATCGATATAGACGATAGAGTAATATAAATATGTCTCGGAAGTCCACTAATTAAACATAATATGATCATTAATAAGTGAGATGCATGCGCATACTCTAAATATGTATAAAATATTAATGTTTTCGGAATTATTTTGTATATTTTTATGTTAGAAGTATGATCAAAACTATTTTCTGTGTTTGTTTTATTAAAAATGTGGTTGATAACACTTAATGTCATTAGAAGTTTGTATTGTACTTAGGTGCATGCAAGTTCCTTATTTCATTATATATGTGTAAATTTAAAATTATTGTACTCTATAAATATAACACTTAAAGTATGAAATGGTTGTATATACAATTTATTTAATAGGAGGTATGAATGGTTATAATATACCATAGTGTCCTATATGTTAAGTGACACGTCATTTTGCCTATTCAGCGTTGGTCCCCACCTTGCCATGTTAGCAATGGGTCCCACATTTGCCACATCAGCAGTGAGCCCCATTTTTCCACGTTAGAAATCAGACCCTCTTTGCCACATCAGCAGTGGGAGCCATTTTTGCCACGTCAGCAGTGGGTCCCACAATGTATAATGCAACACTGATTTTAGTCATTTGCAACATCATTTTTATTAATAAGCAATATCATGTTTATTCTTATGCAACACCATATAGAGTCAAATGCAGCACTTCAAAAATAAAAATTTTGACATAATTGTTGTGCTTTTACATTATTCCTTCCAAACAAGGCATCCAATAGTCAATACAACAAATATCCAATGATATTTAAAACTTACTAAACCATTTCTAAAGTCTTATCAAGAAGCATAAAATAAATCGGATACATGCTTTGGTTCTAACTATCAAAGTACATAAATTCTAACTTCAAAAGAGCAAAAATATCGAAATACTCGATAGTGAAAGAAATATGATAGTAAACAATATTCTTGCATCAAGGCGGACGATAGTCAACCAAAGTGCAAGTCCAAATGTAAGCACTGCCATGATCATAGTAATGTATAATACATTATACATTCATATTAATATCAACAATGCAAAGTTGTTCTTGACAACACTATTAATATCTACTTCGGCCGCTAATCCCTGTTGAACTACAGTTAGTGCGTACTTTCTTAGATGATCTCCAGAGTTGAGATCCCCACTTCTTGAACCCAACCTTAAGTATCTACAAAGTTAATTTGAAGGTTGATCTTTCATTTTTTAACTAAAAATTAACACACTGTCCAAGTAAATCACATGCTTTCAAGCAATGAAAACAATATCTTCCAGTGTCCTAGTATAATTTTGTTTATCAAACATGACCTCTGATGAATCACAATCAGAACTTATATATCTGCATAACCCAGAATCAGGTTCAATAAACAATTAAAGTTTTATACTAACTGAAATTTATAAAACTTCAAAGAAGATCTAGAAACTTTTTTAGCAAGAGTCAAACATAAGTTTAGAATAATATCATTACATTAAGCATGACGAGCAAGAAGCTTACATGTCTACATGAACAATCAAAAACCTAGCTTTTATGATTATAAAAATTATATTTATTTTAATTATATAATAAAAAACTTAAGCTTATTCAAAATCTGCAATAAACAAAAGAAATTATATTTTTTAAAAGCACACGATATAAAATCTAATTTCTTTTTAAAAAAAATTACACATCTATAAAATCTGTAGTTAAAATCATACATACGGTTGGATCGTTGAATACGAATTAAAAAAATAGAAACACCACTCGGGACAAGACTAGGTAATGTGAACCTGTGTTGACCGTGGTTTGACCATTATAAAAGCACACGATATAAAATCTAATTTTTTAAAAAAATTTACACATCTCTAAAATTAGTAGGTAACATCATCCGTATGGTTGGACCATCAAACAAGAATTTTAAAAAAATAGAACCACCACTCGGGACAAGACTAGGTAACGGAAACCCGTGTTAACCGTGGTTTGACTATTATAAAAGCACACGATAAAAATCTATTTTTTTTAAAAAAAAATTACACATCTCTAAAATTAGTAGGTAACATCATGTGTACGATTGGATCGTCGAACAAGAATTTTAAAAAAGTATTATCACCACCGGGGACAAGACCAGGTAATGGGAACATGTGTTGACCGTGGTTTGACTATTATAAAAGCATACGATATAAAATCTATTTTTTTTAAAAAAATTACACATCTCTAAAATTAGTAGGTAACACCATGCGTATAGTTGGATCGTCGAACAAGAATTTTTAAAAATAGAATCACCACTCGGGACTGTTGGGAACCACGGACTTAGGGTGTTACTACGTTTTACGATAAAGATTACGAAAAGAGGATTACCTTGTTAATGGTTGATTCCACGCTCTTCAATTGTATTCCCAAATTCTCTTGAGCGAAGTGTGGCCTCCGTCTTCTCAAGTTATCCTCTCTTCTTGCTCCTTGGTGGCTACAATATGTTTTCACACAATTGCCAAGCAAGAAGAGAATAAGAATATATATAGGCTACAATAGGGACCATGGATAATTAGGTTGGGCCTTCTAATTACATCTTGAGCCTAGCCCAATGTAATTAAATATTAATTCAATTCACTAAAGAATTAATATTTGCACTACCTTTCCTAATACCATAATTTAATTAATTCGGTTCCAATATTATTTGCTTATTAAATTCCCCATCTTTAAAATATCATATGTCCATTAATTAAATAAATTACTGATAATTTATTTAATTAATATCTTTTATCCTTGATCATCCACTCAACCTTTATTTAATTATGCCAGAATAAATTCCACCTGCAGGGTTTCACATAATTAAATCTTTTTGAGTTTTCAAGGGGACATCATTAACCCGAATATTATCAGGACATGGATTCCTTCAATAAATAATATCCACCATGTATATAATTCCATCACCCAAAATATAATGATATAATTCAAAAGAATTATTTCATATATAAATCAAAGCATGTAAATAATATACACGTGTTAATTACTATTTCCGGATTAAGAACCTAAGCATTAATAATAACATAGAATCTTAGTTCTCCTTCTTAATCAGTATTAAGGGAACAATTCTAAATTTGATCCTGTTCAATATACACAAAGTATACTAGTATTATTTATTAGTCAATATAAACTAATCTAAATAATACTACAGCCATACCAGTGGATTGTCCAACACCACCTGTGCTGTGAACCTTATTATATTATATAACCGTATTTAACAATCTAATATTCTGTATCCCATTTGATACTAGATTGTTCACAATATATAATATTAGACAACATGTAAACATTCAAATGATTCTCAAATAAACTGGCCAGAAATAAATGTACATACTTCAAATAAATATTTTCAGTATAAACTAACAATCTCCCACTTATACTCAAAATATTCTATGTGTACATCAGTGTTTATTTAATCCACTATTACATAAAAATCTATCTGTCCATCCATCTGACTCCTATCGCTTCCACATGCTTGTCAAAAACCTTGGTTGGCAAGCTCTTTGTGAAAGGATCTGCTCGGTTGTCTTCTGATGATATGTGAGCCACAACTATATCCCCTCGCTTTACGATTCCTCGTATGAGATGATACTTACGTTCAATATGTTTAGCTGCTTTGTGGTCTCGCGGTTCCTTTGAATTTGCCACAGCACCAGTGTTATCACAATACACCGTCAAGCTCCTAGGCAAATTAGGTACCACATCTAAGTCCAAAAGGAAGTTCCTGAACCATACAGCCTCCTTGGCAGCCTCAGAGGCCGCCACGTACTCGGCCTCCATGGTGGAGTCTGCAATACATTTCTGCTTTACACTCCTCCATATAACGGCTCCACCTCCCAAAGTAAAAACATATCCCGAGGTTGATTTCCTCTTATCCCTATCTGATTGGAAATCTGAATCAGTATATCCCAAAGGAAATAGATCTGAGGCCTTGTAAATTAACATATACTCCTTAGTCCTTCTCAGGTACTTGAGTATAGTTTTTACTGCACTCCAATGTTCCTGACCTGGGTTCGACTGATATCTACTAACCATGCCTACAGCAAAGCAGATGTCAGGCCTTGTACATAACATAGCATACATTAAGCTTCCACATGCTGAAGCATAAGGAACTGCTTTCATGCTCTCTATATCCTTAGGTGTCGAAGAACACTGCTTCTTAGATAGAGAAACTCCATGCTTAAAAGGTAAAAAACCTTTCTTAGAGTTCTGCATGTTAAAACGAGCTAATACTTCATCAATGTAGGGCTCTTGAGATAAAGCCAACATCCTTTTCTTGCGATCCCTTATAACTTTGATCCCAAGGATGTATGCCGCTTCACCTAAGTCCTTCATGTCAAATTATTTGAACAACCATGTCTTTACTGATGAAAACATCTCAACATTGTTTCCAATGAGTAAAATATCATCTACATATAGTACTAGAAAAACCACTGCATTACCTTCACTTCTCTTATACACGCACGATTCGCTTGGACTTTGATCAAATCCATATGACTGGACTGCCTGACCAAAATGAATATTCCAGTCTCTAGAAGCTTGTTTAAGTCCATAAATAGACCTCTTAAGCTTACATACCAGATGCTCTTGGCCTTCCTTAATGAATCCTTTTGGTTGCTGCATATAGATGGTTTCTTCAAGACTTCCATTAAGAAAATCTGTCTTGACATCCATTTGCCAAATCTCATAATCGAGATGAGCTGCTATAGATAAAAGAATACGGATTGACTTACGCATGACTACCGGTGAAAAGGTTTTCTCATAATCGATACCTTCTTTCTGAGTATACCCTTTCGCAACAAGTCTTACTTTCCAGGCTTTCACCTTTTTATCTAATCCCCTCTTTTTCTTGTAGATCCACTTACATCCAATAGGTTTTATACCTTTGGGTGGTTCCACGAGCTCCCAGACCTGATTAGAATACATTGATTCTATCTCAGATTCCATCGCCTTTTGCCAAAGATCTGCATCTTTGTCTTGTACTGCCTCTTCGTATGTACGGGGATCATCATCATGTTCACCAGGGACCAAGTCTGAAGACTCTCCCAAAAACATGAATCTATCAGGCTGTTGAACAACCCTCCCACTACGACGAGGCACTGGTGCGGTATTAGTGACAGGTTGTACATTATGTTGTGGTTGTTCTACTTGTACTACAGCTTCATGGGTATTATTTGTCCCTCCCACTAGTTCCTCTAAAACGACACTACTCATGGGTTTGTGATTCATTATATATTCCTCCTCTAAGAATCTTGCATTGGTGCTAAAAATGACATCCCGATTCTTCGGACTATAAAATATATATCCTTTCATTCCCATGGGGTAGCCTACAAACAACCTTACTTCTGTACGAGATTCTAACTTGGTCGCGTTCTTGTTCAGCACATGTGCTGGACAACCCCATATTCGAATATGTCTTAGACTCGGTTTATCCCCGGTCCACAATTCTAAGGGGGTTTTAGGAACTGACTTAGAAGGTACTAAGTTCAGAAGATAAGCTGTTGTCTCTAAGGCATGTCCCCAAAACGACTTGGGTAAATCCGAATAACTCATCATCGATCTAACACTCTCTAAAAGAGTCCGGTTCCTTCTCTCTGCTACACCGTTCTGCTGGGGTGTGCCTGGTGTAGTTAACTGAGATTCTATCCCATTTTCTGGTAAATACTCCCTAAATTCTCCAAGCAAGTATTCGCCACCACGATCTGATCGTAGTGACTTGATACTTTTATTAAGTCGTTTCTCCGTTTTAGCTTTGTACTCTTTGAACTTATCAAAGCACTCAGACTTACGGTGCAACAAATAAACATACCCATATCTAGAATAATCATCAATAAAAGTGACGAAATATTCATAACCACCTCTTGCTTGGATATTCATGGGTCCACATAAATCAGAGTGAACCAATTCTAATACTTGTTTGGCTCTATTCCCCTTTGCCTTGAAAGGCCTATGAGTCATTTTACCTTCCAAGCAGGATTCACAAACTGGAAATGGCTCCACTGCCAATGAGCTTAAAGGCCCATCTACTACCAGTCTTTGAATCATCCTCAAGTTAATATGACCTAATCTCAAGTGCCAAAGATATGTTTGGTTCAAACTAGAAGGTTCCTTTCTTTTAGTAGAGTTAGAAGATGTGTTGTTCAATTCCCTAAATTGCAGTTGCAGTGCAGGTTGACTAGGATTAATTATATACAAATTGTCTTGCAATGTACCAGAACATATAATTCGTTTATTCATCATAATAGAAATATTACGATCCAAACAAACATTATAACCATCCAAAGCAAGTTTAGAAACCGAAATTAAATTCCTTCTAAAAGAAGGTACATAAAGACGATTGTTCAAAACCAAAATCCTATCAGAACCAAAAGATAAATGAATAACTCATACTGCAACTACTATTACTTTCGTAGCATCTCCCATGAACACGTATATCTCACCATCTCTAAGCATTCTGGATAGTTGGAACCCCTGCATATAATTACAAATATGATCAGTGGCTCCTGTATCTACACACCAAGTGCTCGTAGATATAGCCGCTATAAATGTTTCTGTAACTAGAGAAAGAGACATACCAGTATTGTTTGTCTTCTTAGGAAGAGGACAATCCTGTTTCCAGTGACCTGACTGTTTGCATCTGAAGCACTTTCCCTTAGGCTTTTTCACACCACCCTGAACTCCCACTGCCTTCACAGCTTTCTGTGTCTGAGCCTTTTTCTTCTTCTTAATACCTTTCGGTTTAGAGGAAGAACCTTTCTCAGCCACATTCACTTGAACACTCTGCCGAAATAATCCTTCAGCTGCCTGAAGTTCTGTTAGCAGTTCCGCAAGACTATACTGCCTCTTGTTCATGTTGTAATTCAAGCGGAACTTCTCAAAACTCTTGGACAAGCTCATAAGGATAATGTCAATCTGGGTTTCCCCATCAAGTTCAGCACCAAGGATCTCTATCTCATTCAGATGCGACATCATCTTGAGAACATGATCCCTTACAGGTGTGCCTTCAGCCATCTGAGTGTTCATTAAAGCCTTTATGGCTACTTGCCTAGCAGCCCTATTCTGATCTCCAAAAAGTTCCTTGAGATTAAAGAGCATATCCGAATTAGTGGCCATAGACTGATGCTGATGCTGCAAAACACCCGACATTGCTGCCAGAATGTAACATCGCGACATCTCATCAGCCTTAATCCACCGTTTATAATACTCTTTCTCATCTTCAGGAGCATCAGCAGCAGGCTGTTCAGGCTTGGGTTCATAAGTGCAAAACTTGTACTCCTCAGCAGTCAACACAATATCCAAATTTCGTTTCCATTCAATATAGTTAGGTCTGGTAAGTTTGTTATCCTTAAGTATGGTGAATAGTGGATTAAAGCCCATTTTATCCTGAGAATCATGCATAAAAACATCACATAAATAAGGGTGCATTAATTATTAAGATCTAAATTATTAAAATTTAATGCACTAACATCTAAACACCATAAGCTTCTGGTACGCCACGATGTGTGACATGTATACCACCTAATTTTGTTTAAATGTTACTTTGGTCCTATTACTAAACAATATGCCACGTTGGGGTGGACTATATTATTTTTCATAGCTAAGTGTATACCATCATCAAATCTTAAATTATTCGAAATCTATGGAACTTGGTACGCCACGATGGGTGGCGTGTATACCTTCCAATATTCGTAATTTTGCCTTGAATAGAATACTTCAATTCAATATTCATCAATGGTTTGATTTCCAGGTAGTGGAGGAGTCACATCGGTCTCGCTTAAAACCCACAGCCTTACAAGTTCGATGAACCCGTTTTTGACAAAATCGCCCCAAATCAGAAATAAAGAAAATCCGTATTTATTCCTTTCAAAATTTATTAATTTAAGAAGTTTGTTCTAGTAATTTCTATAACATTCTAGACACCACAAATTACATGCCACGATGGGTGACGTATATATAATTTATATTCGTCTTTATGTTAAATTACCTACAACCAATAATGGAGACCATGGGATTTAATTTCATATTAATTCCCTCTCCCACTTAGATTTTTTTTTATTAAAATTGAGGAATTTTAAAATTAAATGGGGCCCTATGTTGTTATAATTATGTCTAATCATGCATTCAAAATACACACATAATTTTAGCAACATATAACATTTAATTAAAGCAATAAATAAATTTTATGTCCATGTCGTCCTAATTAAGTTAAACATGCAATTTTAAAAGAATTACACACATAATTAACGACACACATAATCAATAAATTAAAGCAATAATTAAAATTTAATGGAAAAAATTAAAATAAATTTTCCACTATTATGGCCCTTGAAAAAAAAATCCAGCTCTCAAAAAAAATCTGCCCCAAGCGCGCCCCGACGCCCCCAGCAGCCCCAGCTGCCCCAGCAGCCCCAGCAGCCCCAGCAGTCCCAGCAGTCCCAGCTGCCGCAGCAGCCCCAGCAGCCCCTTGTAATCGCACAGCGGAACAAAAAACTACCGGAATTGATTTCCGATCGCACATAACTATTACAAAATACCCGGAACAATTACAAAAAAAATAGATCTAATACAAAACTAATTTTGTAAAATCTATTCTAACACGATCAACCCTCGTGTAAATTATAACCACGATTAAACCACATGGAAACCAAAACAAAATTAACCACGATTAAACCACGTGGGATCCAAACACATAATTAAAATATACATGGCCATAATAGTGGATTAACAACCTGCATCAAAACCAATACAAGCAAAACACTATATACACGTATATATAATTATGACATAGACATTATATCATAAAACATAGAACTCATTATCAGGCTCTTGATACCAATTGTTGGGAACCACGGACTTAGGGTGTTACTACGTTTTACGATAAAGATTACGAAAAGAGGATTACCTTGTTAATGGTTGATTCCACGCTCTTCTATTGTATTCCCAAATTCCCTTGAGCGAAGTGTGGCCTCCGTCTTCTCAAGTTATCCTCTCTTCTTGCTCCTTGGTGGCTACAATATGTTTTCACACAATTTCCAAGCAAGAAGAGAATAAGAATATATATAGGCTACAATAGGGACCATGGATAATTAGGTTGGGCCTTCTAATTACATCTTGAGCCTAGCCCAATGTAATTAAATATTAATTCAATCCACTAAAGAATTAATATTTGCACTACATTTCCTAATACCATAATTTAATTAATTCGGTTCCAATATTATTTGCTTATTAAATTCCCCATTTTTAAAATATCATATGTCCATTAATTAAATAAATTACTGATAATTTATTTAATTAATATCTTTTATCCTTGATCATCCACTCAACCTTTATTTAATTATGCCAGAATAAATTCCACCTGCAGGGTTTCACATAATTAAATCTTTTTGAGCTTTCAAGGGGACATCATTAACCCGAATATTATCAGGACATGGATTCCTTCAATAAATAATATCCACCATGTATATAATTCCATCACCCAAAATATAATGATATAATTCAAAAGAATTATTTCATATATAAATCAAAGCATGTAAATAATATACACGTGTCAATTACTATTTCCGGATTAAGAACCTAAGCATTAATAATAACATAGAATCTTAGTTCTCCTTCTTAATCAGTATTAAGGGAACAATTCTAAATTTGATCCTGTTCAATATACACAAAGTATACTAGTATTATTTATTAGTCAATATAAACTAATCTAAATAATACTACAGTCATACCAGTGGATTGTCCAACACCACCTGTGTTGTGAACCTTATTATATTATATAACCGTATTTAACAATCTAATATTCTGTATCCCATTTGATACTAGATTGTTCACAATATATAATATTAGACAACATGTAAACATTCAAATGATTCTCAAATAAACTGGCCAGAAATAAATATACATACTTCAAATAAATATTTTCAGTATACTCTAACAGGGACAAAACTAGATAACGGGAACCCGTGTTACCCGTGCTTTGACTGTTATAAAAATACACGATATAAAATTTATTTATTTTTAAAAATTACACATCTCTAAAAGTAGTAGATAACATCATACGTAAAGTTGGATCATTTAAAACTAATTTTAAAAAAATTACAACCTGAATATAACTAATAATTTTAAAAATAGTACAACAATTAAGGAAATACTAAATAACCTATTGCAACGCAATAAAGCAAATGCAAAGCTTTAAACTGCCACGTCAACATTCCACGTTAGCAGTTGGTCCCACTTTTCAGACCCTATAGTTCCCCGTCAGCAAGCACGTAAGCATGCGGTCCCATAAATGGGACCCACTGGTGCCACGTCATCATTCCACGCCAGCATGAGGGTCCCACTTATGCCATGTCAGCATGCCACATCTACAGTAGTACCCACATATGCCATGTCAGCAAAAAATGACCTGTTCGTTATTGAATACAACACCGGGGGGGTGAATGTGTTTCAGATATTTTTAGCTTTTTTCAAACTTCTTTGGATGTATGAACAAAGCAGATAAGAGATGAAGTTATATTATGTTAACAGGAATACAAAAGCAAACACAATATTCCAAAACTCACTTAATTTTGTAATAAAATAAAGTTATGTCTTGCTACAAATCCTGGATTCTTTGTAAGTAAAAAACTCAGCTTCTATCTTGAGGGAGTACTAGAAAATTTAGATCTGTTTGTTAATCTTTAAAACAAAGGTCCGGTATTTACTTTATAGATTAGTAAACATAGATTTATACAGTATGCAATAAGATGTACTAAACCCTACTTTAAGTTTTCTCTAAAACTTTCAATTTCTGGATTAGTGAATCCTTGCAAATATTGTAGGTCTGTGACCTTCCTTTGTCAGTTAATCTTGGCCCTTGATCTTGCACTCTTTAAGCTGCTTTTGTAGACTTTTCAATCTAAGTGATTAGATCGTTTGTTGATTGATAATCTTGATACTTTAACTTGTCTGCATTCTGTACTTGAGGTTCATATCGAGATCTCCAGTTTATTGTATAGAGAACTGACATCTCGATAAGTATAATGGCTTATCGAGATCTCTTAGTTCTTTATAAGTGTCTTTGACTTGTCGAGGTCTCTGAGTTCTCTATAAGTGAACTTGGCTTGTCGAGGTCTCCAAAACTTTGCATGTAGAAATGACTTGTCGATATCTCTGAGATCTCTATATGCATTTTGACTTGTCGATATCTCTGAGATCTATAATGAGAAATTGACTTGTCGATATCTCCAATCTTTATATCTTCATTTTGACTTGTCGATATCTCCGAGTTCTCTATATGCAAAAATGTATTGTCGATATCTCAGAGTTCTCTATATACATTTTGACCTGTAGATATCTCTGAGATCTCTAATGATAATTTGACTTGTCAATATCTCCAATCTTCACATCTTCATTTGACTTGTCGATATCTCTGAGACTTCTCTATAGGCCATTTTGTACTTCTCGATAAGTCATTCTGGAGTTCTCGAATGACTTATCTATATGACTTGATCTGTGACTTGTAGATATCTCGACTTAGAGCATTTTTTCTAGAACAAATTTATTCAACTCCAAGATTCTTCAACTTTTCTCTGAGGCATGATCTTGATGATCTTCTTCCAGAATTTATTCTTAGGCTTGAGACTGTTCACAGAAAAATACTCCAGTATGATTTTTAACACTTTTACAGACTCAAGTAATACAATATAAAAGACAGATTTAGACTATCATACAACGGAATCTTAGGGTTATTAATGTGACTTAGTCTTGTTATAATATAGGCATGTCTTGCACAACATGACCCCCTCATGGGACCCACATGCCACGTCAGCAAAAGTGGGTCCCACATTGGGTCCAATATGCAACATCAGATTTCTTGTCCATGTCAGAATTTATTAAATTTAAATAATGTCTAATGCAACGATATGACCTTTGTTGTTGCATGTTGCGCATCACTGACGGTTATTAACAACGGCAGCTTCAATATAATGCAATGCTTTCTCCACTGTATTGCAACGCTTTTCGTGCAACGCTAGCTAAAAAGAATTGTCTATGTGCACTTATGGGGTATTGAAACTTAAATTATAAATAGTAATATTTAATTTTACTTATCACTTATAATTCACTTGTTTATATCATTAATTTAATGATGATTACTTGTGAATTCACGTTTTTAGAATTAAAACTTAGGTCAAATATAACTACGATTTTATTTTATACAAAAGAAATTATTTATTAATTGAAATATTATTATATATGCACATATATGTATATATTCATGTGTATGTGTATGTATGTATGAGTATGTATGTGTGAATGCATGTATTCATTATCACTATATATTAATGATAACGAGTTATATATAAATATGCATAATTAAAAAGTTTTAGTAAATGAATGATAAGATGAAATAAATATTATATTGATATTATTATAAATATTTAACAAAAATTAATGAAAGTTATTAATGATTAAATTTTGTTATATAATAATGAGTTAGATACAAATATAAGTATTAATCATGTAATACTGCATGAGTATTAATGGTTAAAATGAATATTTTATTGATAATAAATAGAGTATTTTTGATTTAATTTACTTAGAGAACCCTCATATTGTTGTATTTTATATATTTATAATAATAAATAATAGATAATAGATTAGGTTTAGAAAAATGCAATCAACTACTAAATAAATTCGATTAATGAGAATATAATTATAATTTAGTATGTATTTAAAATTTTAATATAATTCTAAAATGGTAAAATATTTCTAATGAAATATATAACCAACGTCAAATACTAATTTTTGTTTCTTTTTGAAAAATATATGAAATCAGGTTTAACTCATAATCTTTTAAAAAAATACTAGAGGTACAAAATTGGTTATCGAAATAGTTACAAAATGTCAAGCGTCACATTTTAATTTTCTAAATGTGTAAGTCATATGTCATAGCCTATTTGTATATTCGAGGATTCAACTCAACTCAAATAAGAATGTAATAAGTAAATAGTGGATCGACCGTCAGAGAGATCTCGCAAAGTAATATTTGTCAAAGGATTCAGAAACAAGGTTCATCTACAGACTTGAGGAGTTAATTCACTGGAAGAAGTTCAAGAAGTTGATCATGCCTCAGTGATATAAATCAAGATCGTGGATTTAATCAAGTGACAGAGATCTCGTCAGAGTATCATTAATTACAAGGATTTAATCTGAAGAAAATCAAAGTATCAAAGTCAACACATGAAGAAACGTCACGGAAGTTAGTCACTCATGAACCAGACAGTACATCGAGTGTCAACGTTGAAGTGGTGGAATTGATTCATAATTTTCAGTGATTTTCAGAAGATTTGCAGAAGAATGGTTGTTGCTCAAGACTAGAATTAATTCTCTATTAATTAATTAAGTCATCTAATTTAATTAAGAAAATAAATTATATCTGCGAAGAATAATTTATTTATTAATTAAATTAATTAATTAATTAATTCTGAATTAATTTTAGGAATTTTCAGAATTTAAATTGGATTAAAATCTGCATTAAATCAGCAAGACAATTGAAAATGAACTAGCATGACAATCAGGATTGTCATACCGATTGTCATGCTAGGCCATTTTCAATAGTCTCACCGAAAGTTACACTAGGAGGATGATTGTCTTGCTAGTTCATTCTGATTGTCATGCTAGTTCATTCAGATTGTCTTGCTAGTTCAATCCATTGTCCTACCGAAAGTCTTGCCAGCTATAGGATTGTCATGCCAATTCAATTCTATTCGGCTGTTGATTAAAAAGAAGCAGAGAAGCAGCAACTCAACAATCCAGAACACAGAAGTCAAGAAAAAAAAGCAGAAAAGAAAAACAAGAAGAAATATTTCATCTTTTCATCTGCATACTTCAAGATTAAATTTCTAGATTGTAAAGTTAAATCCAATCCACTAGAAATCTTTATCTTGCTCTTGTGTAACAATCTAGCGGATTAAAATCCCTAGAACTTAATCTCAAATCGCGTTTAGCATTTGATTCTAATTATTGCAAAAATAGAAAAAGTTCATGTCGAATTTATTCTAAATTTGTGATAATTAATTTGAGATTAATTCCTTGTAATCGATACAGTTGTTGTAACACCTTTCAAGTTTAATAATATTCTTATTTAACTTGAATTTTGTTTCACATTTTTTATTCCGCATTTAATTCGATTATTCGGTACTGTTTGTATTCAACCCCCCCTTCTACAAACACATTGGGACCTAACAATTGGTATCAGAGCCTTCTGATTAACGAACAAATCAAGATCCTAGACTTTTGTGATTTTTCAACTCCTTGAATTTTTATTTATTCAAAAATTCATAATGACTTCACATAAAGTTGGAACCGTTAAAATTCCACAATTTGATAAAGAGAATTATATCATGTGGAAGAAGAAGAGGCTATTATTTTTACAAGTTGCAAATCCCAAATATTCAAACTTGTTAAAGAAGGGTATAAAAACTCCGATGGTTATTGAACCGGAGGTAATAATAGATGGTGTGGTGACTACTAAAGCTAGAACCTATCCAAAAGAGCCCGAAGATTTTACTCCTGCTGAGAAGGAAGAAGCCTCCTTGGATGCCAGCCTTCAATTAATATTAATTGATTCCCTTGATCCCTTGATGAACAGACATGTGATGAACTGTAAAAATTCTAAACACATATGGGAAACTATTGAGGTAATTAATGAAGGCACAGAGGAAGTTAGGGAGAACGAGTTGGAGATCCTAACCTCTGAGTATGAATATTTTAAATCAAATCCAGGAGAAGGAATTACTGAAGTGTTTGAGAGGTACAATGCGTTGATCAACAACCTGAACATCAATGGAAAGTATTATTCAATCAGGGAGGTCAACAAAAAGTTCCTTTTAACACTGCCAGCTCATCTTGAACATAGAATCACTGCCATTAGAGAAGCTAGAGATCTGAGTGAGATTTCTTTGGACAGGCTCTATGGAGTGTTAAAAACCTATGAGTTGGAGCAGATTCAACAGAAGGAAGTCTACGGGAAGGATAGAATGGTCAGCACATCTACTGCACTTGTAGCTGAAGGTCAACAACAACAACAATCTCAACAGTTAGAAAGAATGGTACAGTTTTCCAAGGGTGAGGAAAATGAGTTAGTAGCAGAATATGATCCTCCTACTACAAATCAATCAAGTGATGATTTTTATTCCTTGGAAGAGCTGGAGCAATTGGAAGATGAATCAATGGCCCAAATTGTCAAGAGATTCTCCCATGTCAGATTCAGGAGGAATCCCAAGCTTAAGTACAAGTCCAACTACAACAAATTCCAGAAAGGTGGATCTTCATCCTCTAACACCAGCAGTGGTGGGTACAAAACAGGGATGGTTGATCGAAGCACCATTAGATGCTATAACTGCAATGAGTTGGGACACTTTGCCACAGAATGTAGGAAGCCAAAGCAAGTAAGAAAGAACTCTGAAAGGGCTTATCTGGCAAAGGGAAGAAGCTGGGATGATACTGACAGTGAAGATGAAGATGAAGAAAATCTTGCTCTTATGGCTATTGATGGAAAAGCTTCATCGTCAAGAATAGAGGTAAAACTTTCTGATGCTGAAATGGTTTATCATCTAAGAGGTAACTTAGATTGTGCACGTCGTGATAATGAACTGTTAAGTTTACAGATCACAGACCTTGAGAAAGAGGTCAATGAATTAAGACTTGTGCACATTAATCAAGACAAATTAAAAGAACATGTATCTTTTCTAGAGAATAGAGTTGACTGTTATAGAAAACTCGAAACTATTCTCAAAGACAAGATCACCGGTCTTGAGACTAAGGTTAGAGCCTACTTCAATTCTTGTTCGAAGGCTAAAGAGTTCTACAGTAAGCAAGCTGTTAATCAAACATCTGGAATAGGTTATGATTACAATGCTGCTATTGGAGAATTAGGCATAAACTCCCCTCCTCATGTCTGTGCTAAAGGGAGGGAAGTACCACATGTGCTTAAGGGTGTTGATGAACCCCTCTATAACGCATCAATTGCTGAACCATTTGATGCGACCTCTTCTGTTATTCATGAAGAAATACGTGCTGAAGATCATGCTAATGAGAAGATTGTTTCCAAGTCAAGTGAGTCGAAAGTTCCAGTCAAAGTTGTGAAAGCAACTGAGACTAACTCAGACACACATGAGTTGGATAACAATAATTCCATGTCTACCATGCATAAATTACCTGCTGTTAATCACTCTCATAAAGCATGTAGTGTTGCTAATTGTATGTCTTGTGCTTTTAATATGATGTATGCTTATTTTAATGGTAAGCATGTGTTTAATGATAAGAGTACTACTCGTCAGCATGTGAATAACAAGAAGCATGATAGGTCTAAGACTGCCAGTCCTTCTAAGGCTAGAAAGGAGACATTTGTGCCTAAGCTTAAACAGAAATTTGTTAAGGCTGTTTACAAGGTCAAATGTTCAGTCATTGAGGATGTTGAGATCGTTAAAATTAAAAATGTTGTTTTGCCTGACAAAGGACAGTTCTACAAGTATGCCGGGCCCAACCAAGTTTGGGTTCCGAAGAAGGGTTAATCCATTTGTGTTGCAGGGCATTAAAACAGGTGAAACCGGAAGTGTGGATTCTTGACAATGGATCATCAAGACATATGACCGGAGATAGAGCCCTGCTATCAAATGTGGATTGAGAAAGCTGGCCCCCTGATTACCTTTGGAGATAACAGCAAAGGTTTATCTGAGGGATATGGCTGTTTGCAAGCTGGGAATGTTATCATTGTAATTTTGTATATTGTGCTAGGTTATTATCAGGAAGCAGTATCTAACATATAGCACCAGTGACGAGACTTGAGAATATTACGACATATCAGGCACCTGCTGCACATTACACTTGGAATTGGACTCTAGTAAGATGTGTACAAGTGTACTCCTGGTTGGTGAGTTAAAAGAGGAAGTCAGTACACCACAGTTCATGGACTTTGCAGCTGCATATCTATTGGACTATGCAATCTCTTCTTCACAATCTCACTTCAGGTTGGTATGAACTAGTATACTGCTCAAGCAATCGTCAAGGACATGGTATGGCACTCTAACAGAAGTTATAATTTTATATGAATAAGTAGAGTCGTCATATTAATAACTATCTTATCATTAGGCACAATCATATTGTTTTATATGTGCAGTGATATATTGATTATGCAACATAACAATTGGTATCTAAAGTACTTGACAAGTATCGGTCAATGATATGTTGTTAACATTATGTTGCAGATATTTGTAAGCTTTTGACATGAATGAGAATTACTTAGACTTTACCCTAAGTGATCAATGTTTTATCAAAAACTCATTCATATTGAAAAAAAAAAAATCAAACTTCTTTCTACATTAGTGATTTCTTATTTCATGTAAAATCTTTTGAAATCACTATTGTAAATCATTTTATCTCTCTATATTGCTCTATGTTCTGTGATACAAGTTCAGTCTCCAATGGCTTTCTTTCATTGACAGTCATGAGGTTGAAAACCCACAACGTCTATCCCAGACTGTAAAGACAAACACAGAAACAGAACCAACCAACACTCTCTTACCACTAAATGTAGTATGAATGAGCGTGAGGGAGATAGTGCCTTAGTACACCACATAAGGAAGGTTCTGTAGTCAACCCAGTAGCTCTGTCTCCTACATAGATGAGTAATATTTAAACCGAGACAACTGCTAGCCCCCATACATCTTCTCAAAAAGATGTAATGGCTGAAAAGGCACAAAAACAGTTACTAGATTCATTCTCTCAACAGGGTGCGTCTATTGAATTTTGCCTGTCAGCCAAGGTATCCGATGTAGTGTCACCACTTCAAACATAAACAATTCTTGATGCACAAGAAGAGGTTACACACACAAAGGATGAGTTGACGAAAACAAGAGTTTCGACCATTTTAAGGTCAGATTCGATTGTTCAAGGTTCGTTAGTGGACCAATTGCCTTTACAGGTGTTAGGAGAGGATACTGATCCAAAAGCCATATGTCAGTGGTCAGTGTCTACCTCCCCAGGCTTAAATCCCCTGGATGCATCTGCGGATAGTGGATCTGACATAGGCGCAGATCGGCAACTTGTTGACAATGATTCAGATATTACCTGATGAGTCACAAGGAAATGTCTTCACAGGCATTAGAAGGGAACTTTCATCTTTATGCTAAATTCTTTGGATCATTGTTTACCTTCCCAGAATTCAAATCTGGAACCCTAAAAGGGAAACTAGCAACTTGTAAATTATGACTCAGATTCATCTGACGAGTTTAACAAGGATGGGGATTTGCGAACTCCCATTGCACCATCTGTGACCTCCTTAAGGATGGCTAAGGTGATTTTCCTTGCAGGTATAGCTGGATTATGGAGCTATGAGAGAAGAGTGATACACTTGTGAGAATGAGTGTAAACACGAGTGGAGAGAAGAGTGAAACACATGTGAGGTACACTAAAACAGAATCACACACTCACAGTGAGGTAGAAAAAGAAACTGCTTGTTATTTCTTTTCCAACCAAGTGAAATATGAGAACTCCTTCAGACGACGGCATACATTCCTTCTTTAAGGGGGAGATAAAAGCTTAAGTAATAGTTTGGAGGATTCCTCAACTAAGGGGGAGAAATAGCAGGGAGGAAGAAAAAGATCCTAAAAATGTACACTACACCACACCATTGTTGTTTGTAACTACGGATCCTATTGTACGGGAGAGGTGGTAAACACAAGGTGATTTCCTAGTAAGGGAAGAAGCTGTTAGGGGAGTACCATTGGTTTTTATCTGCGGATCCTATTGTACGGGAGAGGTGGTAAACGAAGGTGATCTTCTTTAATCAGTTGATTCTTATAGGGGGAGAAGCAAGAGAGATATGGGCTTCTCAACAGGAAATGTGGTTGTACAAATGAAGATGGAACTACTTGAAGATATGTTCAGTCTAGAGGAACATCTACTTGGAATCTGGAAAATTTTAAATCTAATCCAGAACTTTTCTACTATTTACTTTGCATGTATGTTTATATCTTTTTCTTATTTGTTAGTTGAGTTATCCTCTAGGTATTTGTGTGTTATTGTCTAACAAACAAATAGGGGGAGATTGTAAGTCATATGTCATAGCCTATTTGTATATTCGAGGATTCAACTCAACTCAAATAAGAATGTAATAAGTAAATAGTGGATCGACCGTCAGAGAGATCTCGCAAAGTAATATTTGTCAAAGGATTCAGAAACAAGGTTCATCTACAGACTTGAGGAGTTAATTCACTGGAAGAAGTTCAAGAAGTTGATCATGCCTCAGTGATATAAATCAAGATCGTGGATTTAATCAAGTGACAGAGATCTCGTCAGAGTATCATTAATTACAAGGATTTAATCTGAAGAAAATCAAAGTATCAAAGTCAACACATGAAGAAACGTCACGGAAGTTAGTCACTCATGAACCAGACAGTACATCGAGTGTCAACGTTGAAGTGGTGGAATTGATTCATAATTTTCAGTGATTTTCAGAAGATTTGCAGAAGAATGGTTGCTGCTCAAGACTAGAATTAATTCTCTATTAATTAATTAAGTCATCTAATTTAATTAAGAAAATAAATTATATCTGCGAAGAATAATTTATTTATTAATTGAATTAATTGATTAATTAATTCTGAATTAATTTTAGGAATTTTCAGAATTTAAATTGGATTAAAATCTGCATTAAATCAGCAAGACAATTGAAAATGAACTAGCATGACAATCAGGATTGTCATACCGATTGTCATGCTAGGCCATTTTCAATAGTCTCACCGAAAATTACACTAGGAGGATGATTGTCTTGCTAGTTCATTCTGATTGTCATGCTAGTTCATTCAGATTGTCTTGCTAGTTCAATCCATTGTCCTACCGAAAGTCTTGCCAGCTATAGGATTGTCATGCCAATTCAATTCTATTCGGCTGTTGATTAAAAAGAAGCAGAGAAGCAGCAACTCAACAATCCAGAATACAGAAGTCAAGAAAAAAAAGCAGAAAAGAAAAACAAGAAGAAATATTTCATCTTTTCATCTGCATACTTCAAGATTAAATTTCTAGATTGTAAAGTTAAATCCAATCCACTAGAAATCTTTATCTTGCTCTTGTGTAACAATCTAGCGGATTAAAATCCCTAGAACTTAATCTCAAATCGCGTTTAGCATTTGATTCTAATTATTGCAAAAATAGAAAAAGTTCATGTCGAATTTATTCTAAATTTGTGATAATTAATTTGAGATTAATTCCTTGTAATCGATACAGTTGTTGTAACACCTTTCAAGTTTAATAATATTCTTATTTAACTTGAATTTTGTTTCACATTTTTTATTCCGCATTTAATTCGATTATTCGGTACTGTTTGTATTCAACCCCCCCTTCTACAAACACATTGGGACCTAACAAAATGAAACTGGATCCCCTGCATTCACACCATAGCCGCAATCAAATCATTCATTCCACATCATTTAATAACATTTTCTAACCATAAGAAGCCCTTAGCTAAAAATCTAGGTGGCATACTTGTTAGTTCTAAAAGGTCCATACATAGAAGGGGGTGAATGTATGTTCTTCGTTTTTACTCTTTAAAAGGAGCGGATATTGAAATTATAAAAATGAAATAAACAAACATAAAGATTTATGGGTAAATGTTCTTTTATTTAATGTTTAAATACCCGGTGGGTTTGCTTACAACTCCAAATACAAATGATTCGAAGTAAAAAGTATAAAAAGAACCAATACAATAGGCTATCACTCTAGGGTTCTTTTTATCACTCTAAAGATCTATAGCTCTTATCAAATGATAATAAATATACATAAAGAAGCTATAAATGAAGAGTGTATCAAGATGTAAGTCTTTAATGGTGTGAGAATAATTGGGCAGCACTTCTCTTCTTAATTTCAATAAATGAAATTGAACTTTCTCCGAGAATTAAATTCTGCACAGTTTCGCTTGTAATATGCTGAGAAGTTATTTTCCAATCTGCTTCTTGATTGATTATATAGCTTGTAGGTTGAGAAGAGAGAGAAAGGACACGTGACACTCTAATAACCAAGCAATTTTGAAATGCCAACTTGCAACTTGATGTGTCTTGCGTCCCTGAAGCTTTAATCCTCCACAAGTTGCGTTTACAAGAGAATTCTAGCACTTAACAAATTCTCATTTTCTTACTTGCGCATACTAGGTGCTAAACAAAGATTTCAACCATGTTTTCATGCAAGTGGCAACTAGAGGGACTTCAAATGACTCTCACTTGCGATTCAAAGCAGTTAGAGAAGTTTCCTTGTGATTTTCACTAACTTAAGAGTGAATAAGCTCTCTTAGAAGCTTAGTTGCGAGTTGTACCTCTATAGGAAGCTAGGTGGTGATTACCACTCTTCTAGGAGGCTGAATTGTGACTCATTCCTGCTTGATAGGCTTAGTTGCGAGTATATCTCCTTCTAGGAACCAACTTTTCCTTAGATTAATGCTAGGTTGCGCATAGAACCTTACTTGTGAGGCTAAGTGGCGAGTAGAGCTTCCCTCTTGAAGTCCTTGGAATGCTCACTAGTGGGCCATAGTCACATAGAGATAAGATTCCCTTCCAAACCTTCTAAGTTGATTTCCCTAGGTTCCTTGTAGCCTTGAGTTGCGCACCTAGCAGCTAGGAGAGTATCCTTGTCTTGGAAAATATCTATGTGGCGAGTAGAAGGTCTTTGGAATGCACCTGGTCACAAATAAATGCCTTAGAGTATTATTGATCTCTTCTTTGCTTGTATGCACAACTTAGTGCCTTAGAATATTTTTTCCATGGAAATAACTTTAAGTTGTTACCAAGAGAATATACAAGCACATTTAGAGATAATTTCTGCTCTAATATATTCTATGATGCTCTTACTAAGTCAAGACCAATTCCTTTACTGAGATATTGAAATGTACTTCAAGGATATTACTTCTGATAATCAATATACTGGCCATGGTGATTCGTACTACATGATAGTGATCACTTTGACTTAGTTTTTGTAGAGCATTGCAATCCTTAAGCTGTCATGTCTTTTAGTCTTCTCTCATGAGTCTTCATATAAACCATATAACCTACATATCCAAATATGAATCCTTACTTCACAATCTTCCTAATGATAATACTTAGTTTCCTTTCACGAATCGCTGACACCTAGTGCAATGGTCTGGTTCACAGGTGACTAGTTCCCCTCTCAGGCCTTCGTACTATAATTTTCTCAAATCGTTGTCAAGTCTTCTACCATATACAATCAACTTCACATAGAATCCTTGGGCTCTTCACACTGATCCTGATAACTGCTTCGAATGACTCCAACCTTATTTCTCCGTTGCCTGAACATATTAATGAACTTCATACGTATCTATGTTGACGCCTTCTTCACTGTAACTACCTAAATCATCATGTATATGGCCAATAAATATTCTGTACTGATTCTAGTGGAACATAGATTATTTACAAGAGCTTTGTTCTACGTTGAGTTATTCAAATCAGCATTGTTGAGTTATATATACAGCTTCAATCTTGCTCAACAATATTAAAAATAAAATTGATAGAGAATTTCTATAAAATTCATCACTCCAATGGAACAAAATCCTTATCTATAATTTTAGCCAACTTCTTTATGTTGCCTATATTTATCGAACCCCTGCTAGTCTGTAGTGAAATTTCACATCATCAGTTACCATATATAAATGATACATTCTCTTTATAATAACTTCAAATAATAATAACATACTATTTTTAAAATATAGCTAATCATTATAGCAAACTCCACCGAGCAAAATCACATTAGAGGTTCAACAAATTTTACATATCGATTACCTTAAGTTATTTTAACCAATTATTTTACCTAACACCATTGGAGATGCTCTTATAAAGATTGATACTCCTAAGTACGTACTCACGTAATTTATGTGAGTACAAAATATTTTTTAATATGAATGCACAAGTGGTATTATTGTAATCACAAAATTAATTTAAAAAATTACAATTTTGCCATTAAAATTACACTACGTACTCAGGTAAGTCCCATAAATACGTATTTAGGGACATTTTTCTCAACTTTATATTATGCATTACTCGATCTTTTAAGCTTTAGTGAGAATTTTTGGTTCTACCCCCTAAAAAGTAGTTTTAAAGGTGCGCAATGCGTTTGTTTAATATTGTTATTATTATTTTATTTTGAAGAATAAATGTGCTAATTTATAATAATAATTTATACGACATCTACATCAATTACCGAGTCTAATAAATAGTAAATTGTTATCAGGGTTCTCATGAAAAGACAGTTAAACAATATTTTGAAAATAATGTATATGCAAATACAAGTACCAACTTCATGCATTCTCGTTGAATTAGTCGTACCCTCTTTATCATACCCCGATGGAGTTAACATTTGAGCTATCGACCAGAACTGCGATTTCATACAAAATTTCATCACTAAATCAAGACCCTCACTTACAATCAAGAAGCAAAAAATGAATCACTGAGGAGGGAAAACAATGTGAAAAGTTTCGATGACGTAGATCTAGAAAAAAAAATCAAAATGATAGAAATTCTTCCCTCCTAAGAGGAAGATTATTCAAGAAAACAAATTAAACAAAATAAGTTCCACCGGATAAATCGATGGAAACCCCGCCGGCTACGGTGTTTAAAAGAAAGACGGCGCTAAGAGAAAAAGAGAGAGTGATTATTATGTTGTGTTAATAATCAGTTACAGAGAAAGAGTGATTATTATGTTTGTTAATAATTAGTTACAAAGTGCGGTATGTATTGTCAAGTTGCGTAAAGAAATTAATTATAGTTAGGCTTTGTCCAGTTAAATCTGCATTATTTTCGGTAAGAATAATCTTATCCATTATTTTCATCAAATTAGACCTCAGAAGTACGAGGCACATAACTAACTAAGGGTGTACGCGGTTCGGATCAGATCGGTTTTGGGGTAAAAGTCGAACCAAACCGCGAAGAGCGGTTTTAGAAAATTGTCATCCGCAACCGCATTTGCGGTTGCGATTAACCGTGTAAATTGCGGTTACAAATTTGCGGTTATTGCGGATCGGTTTGCGGTTCAACCACTTATTTCAAAATAATTAATAATTTGCAAAAAAATAAATTCAGAATATTAATAAATTCAAGTTTAAGTTACGTGATAAATTTACATTCAAAAATAAAATATAAACTAATGCTCCATGAGGAGTAAGAATATTAAAAACATACAAAAATATGGAGGTGAGAGAATAGAAAAAAGAAAAGGATAAAAAAAAAATATATATGTTTTTTTTTGCTAATTCTCTTGCCTCCTAGCTTACCTTATGACAACCTTGTTAAAACCTCTTGGAGGCATAGAAGAATGCTTGAATGCTTAGTACTACTATACCACTAGGCTGAAATTTGGTGGGTCTGCTGGTTTGTTTTGAGTGCTAAGGTATTTGCAAGCTTGGGGGGTTCTTGCTATAGGGCAGATTGCAACACTCTTGCCGGTTTGGGGTTAGCTCGCTTCAATAAACCTGTTTCCTGTGTAAATGCAAGCTTGAGCAACTTGGTTGATAGGGAAGGCAGGTGACATTGTTGTTGAGTTTTCTAGTGACGCGGTTCTCGATCGCCAAGCTGCTTGTTGTGTGCGCTGCTTAAACACCCAATCTGCTTAGCTATGGATTTCCACTCTAGCAGTTTTGCTTACTTAGTTCAAGCCTTGCCACCTTGTTTAAGTTTGTGTAGCTTGATAGGCTGATGTTGCATGCTGGACGGCCAAAACTTATTTGGATATTACTGTTTTATTGCTAGCCTTGATTAGTCTTCATTGAAGAGTGCTTGGATGCCTAGTAGATGTTGATCGATTGGGATTAGCTATATTCTGTTTTATTCAGTGGGTTTTGGTTGTAGATGTGGTGGTTGCATTGCTCCCTCTCATTTCGTAATCGGCTCCTCGGGAATTTGGCATCATAACAGAACACCTTATCTTTTTAACTTGTTCGCGATTGTTCTCCACTTTTTGGCAAACATGGGAGGCTGCATACCAGGGAGATGCCCCGGGCTTTGTCAAACTGCAGGGTACTATGTTTAGCTCCGTTGGTTAAGTTGAAGTGTTTTGGAATCTAGCATACCAAGGAGATGCCTTGATCTTTGTTTAGTTGTTAGTGTTCCCAAGTCATCAAGCTCGAGAGGTTATGTTATTATGCAGTCCAATTATATTTCATTTTATTGTATTTTCTACATAGATTTGTCATCCCCTGCGGGATTGAGTGTGTCCCTAGTTCTTTCCTTTGGATTGATTCTATGTTCTTCACCTTGGCTTGCCAAGGCGCAGAGGGTTAATCCCTCACTTGTACTTTTTATTTTAAAAAAATACATGTTGATTACATTTTACATTTGTTTTGTGAATCTTATGAACGAAGTCTTAACATTAACCTAAGATTAGTTAATAAACGTATATATTAATTAATATATATGATATCAACTATATTTTTGGAAATATATTTTATTATAAATATATGTTGCGAGTTGCGGTTGCGGTTGCGATTTTGCGATTTTCAAGAATTTAAAACCGCATCCAAACCGCGAATGAGCGGTTTTTAAATTTTAAATCCACAACCAACCCGCGTTTCGCGATTATCTGCAAAATACAGTTCGGTTGCGAATGGTTGAGCGATTCATCTGTACATCCCTACAACCAACTGTTCAAGAGGCCTTCAGTAAACCTGTACGATAACAACAGTAGAATTTATTGCAAGTATAATTGCATACCTAATTCAGCTAAAGTAGCTCAAGATATTACTTGCGCAATGATAGTAAATTTTACTCATCTACCTCCTTCATTTTTATATATAACTACCCTTTCCTGCATTTCTTTGTGTCACCTTTTTTTTCTGAACATGAATGCATATCAACCATGATAATAGAATCATCTTCTTCAAGTTTAGACCAAGAAACACTAATCTACAATGTGAAACTCTCTTCTGTCGGGCCGGGCCAAATGAGTGGGCCCGACATGAAACACGAGCCCAGTAGCATTGACTTGGCTATGAGGTTTCATTACCTCAAAGGTGTGTACTACTTTAAGAGCCATAAAGCTTTTGAAAACATAACTATCTTTCAAATCAAAGAAGCTATGTTCAAGTGGTTGAGCCAGTTCAATGTGGTCTGTGGCCGCTTTCGACGTGAGAATTCTGGCAGGCCATATATCAAGTGCAATGACTGCGGTGCTAGGCTTATGGAAGCAGAGTGTGCAAAAACTATAGAGGAATGGCTAGAGCTTATCAGTGATGAAAAGATTTATAATGATGATGACTCTCTTCAGAAGAAGCTCGTTTTTGGACAACCCATTGGTCCCGAGATCCAATACTCTCCAAATATATACTTGCAGGTTGGTACATTCATCATAAAATATTAAAATATTTCAATTATGTTTCTGTTCTGACTGCTGCTTTAGATATATAGATTACATATAGTTTAGATAACATGTGCAGTATTCTCAAGATCATCCAATTTTTCTATAATTACCCATTTTTTTTTAAAAAAATATAGTAGTTCTTCTACAAAATAAACACTTTATATCCAAGCAAATTGTTTCATTTTCTTTATTTATGTAAAAACATCAAATGCTTATTAAGTGAATGTTGTATCAGATATTTTGTATAAAAAATATGTTCAGAATTATATTGAGTGACTTTCTGGTTAAGAATAAATTTGTTATTTAAAATTATAGGGATAGAATATTCTAAAAACAGGTAAGCACAAAATATATTGTTGACAGATGGGCTGTCGGTTTGCTATATAGTTGAACTGTACCTGTTAAGTTTGCTATTATTGGATTGATGCAGATAACGAAGTTTAAATGTGGAGGAATGTCATTGGGCCTTAACTGGGCCCACATTCTAGGAGATGTCCATTTTGCTTCCTACTTCATCAATACGTGGGGCAAGATAATGGCGGGCCAAGAACAAGGTCCATCTCCCATTTTAGCCCAATACAGAAAGATGGAAACTTCACCTAGCCCAAAAAGGATTACTAATGAACCACTTTCCATAAAATGGGTGGACCCGGTTGGGGACCAATGGGCACCTTTCATTACCACAAAAATGGCATCATACTCCTTCCATGTTTCCGCCACACAATTGAGTGACTTGCAATCCAAGGTATCCGGCCCGAAAAAGTCCGCCCGGGTTCCACCGTTTGAGTCAATTTGCGCCATGATTTGGCAAAGTGTGGCGAAAGTTAAAATTAGAATGGAATCCAAAGTGGTGACAATAGTGAAATATGATGCATGCAAGAAAAACAAGAAACTTGACAATGAAAATCAAGTGATTAGCATAGTTAGGGCGGAATGTTCAATCGAAGAAAGCGATTTTGAAGAACTAGCTGCACTTCTTGTGAATGGAGAGGTTGATGAACGTGAAATTATTAGAGAAATGGTGGAAAGTGAGAATGGGGCAATGGATGTCATTGTGTATGGCGCAAATTTGACATTTGTGAATTTCGAACAAGCCACATTTTATGAACTTGAATTGAAGGGACAAAAACCTGTCCATGCAAGTTATTCGGTTGATGGCATTGGCGAAGGAGGGGCTGTTTTCGTGCTTCCAACACCGAAAGATGATGGAAGAGGTCGATTTGTGACAATTACATTGCCGGAGAAGGAGTTGATTATGGTTAAAAATGACCTAAAAGAGAATGGTTTTAGCAATTGAGTGAACTATATTGGTGATAAATAAGGGTGTTCAAGGGGCAATTCATGAAGAATATTGGTAGTTAATAAGTGTGCTCAATTGGTGATTAGGAGTTTACTTGAAATGGTGCCGAAATGTGCGTGGAGTATGTTAGCAGTTCAAACGCACATTAATAAATTCCATCCGGAATGTGTATTTTGTTGTACAGTAAGTTTATACTTTTCAATTTATTGAAGTTTGATTGAACTTTAAATTTGCCGATGCTTTGAGTGTTTTGAAAACCTTGCTGGAAAATGGAAATGATCTTGGCGATAAAGGTGAAACAAAGGGCTTGTTTGGGATTTCTTAAATAACGTAACTTATGACTTAAAGTTGGAAAGCATCGTATAAGTGATATGAACATCATAATTTATAAGTTATTTATGTGTTTGGATAATTTTATGTATAAGTTATTTGTAAGTTAATGTGTTTGGTAAATTATAACTGATAAGTTATAATTTTTTTGAAATAAAATTATAAATGTAAACTATAAATTACATGATTAATAATTTTAATACGTGAATTAAAAAACTTAAAAATAAGGATAATAAACTCGAGATAAAATTATATTTATATATATACACGTATCGTTTATCAAAATTCGTATAACCTGTGGCAATTATGTTTTCAAATTATATAAAATAATAAACTAGCTTCAGGGGGTGAAGAAATGAGCCAGTGAAATGATGAATGTACCACTCTATCTACTTTCTATTTATGATCATAAATGTGATGATATGATCATTTTATTTTACTACCCAAACAGCAGCTATAAATTCAAATGGTCTTTCAGGGTGAATAAGATGTGTGAAACGGTTGGCCAAACATGCACAAAGTGTTGATTTTAAAATTAACGAAATTAAAATAAATCCGTGCGATGTACAGATTTCTGTTATTATTTAAAAAAATTATTTATTCTGTCATATTCTAATTTTGAAAATATTTTTATAAATATATAATAATTATAAATTTATAATAAAAATAATAGGATAATTTTTGTAGAATAAGTAGACTCCCTCTATGATTTAACAATTTAGTAGTTTAGCAGATATATAACACTATTTATTTATATTTTAATAATAGAATACGTTGTGGTCGTAATTTAATAGGATAAGTAGACTATATCCAGTAGTTTAATAATTTAGTAGTTTAACAGATATATAACACTATTTATTTATTTTTTTTGATAACCAAAATTAGGGAATAACCGTTGAACCAAATTATACCCTATTCCGGTTATTATAGTAAAGTATAATATAGATATATTTATACAATGCGTAATTTTTCATATTTTTTTTGTGCGTTCAGACAAAACAAAATTTTGGAATTTGAATATCATCAGAAAAATAAAAGGAGATCTAGCCTAATATAACCAAAAAATAAATTTTACCTATGCAATGATGTTTCATTTAGGGATGGGTAAAATAATCCGATTTGATAGATTTTGATCCAAAATTCGAAATTTTGAATTTACAGAACCTAATGTATTGAATTTGGATTTGGATATAAATTTAATTTTTGAAACCGAAATTTTTTGAATTTGAATTTAAATTTTAGATATGCCGATAGAAACCCGAAACTCAATCGAACCCCAATCCCATCCCGAAACCTGAAAAAATCTGAATATAGTTTCTATTTCAAGTTTGATTTCATATAATTGCATACTTAATTTTTTTTATTTATACCCTTATTCAAATTCAATTATCTATATTTACAATATTTTATTATTAATATTTTAGTTTTGATTCGTACTTCACATATGTTCTTAATTAGTAATAATAACATTATATTGTTCGGTCTATGTCTACCAATCTCTTCTATAAAAATACCGTGAAATTGAGCCATTTTAATTACCGTGAAATTACGATTTTGCTCTTTTATGTTAAAAATTTATAAAAATACTATCCTTCCACAATTTTAGTTAAAAATATGTAGAATTAGTGTATCCATAAGTAATCAAACCACTTTCCCTCTACTTATCGATTTCATGTCACTACTATATGTTCTACATCACATTTTTATTTCATTTTAAAATTCTTATCAGATAAAACATATTCTCTCTTTTTATAAATTTAATTTTTAAGTAAATAAAATACTGATTTATATTATTTATTGATGTCACTCCATTTTTTTAATTTAATTATTATAATTCTATATATGTATATTAAAAGATGACAATTGAGGTATCGATTTGCGATTTATCGGGTGATTTATCGTCGATCTATCGGAAATCAGTCAAATTGGACTAATATTTTTGACCGATTTTTGAGCGATTTATCGGCAATTTTTGAAAAATCGACCGATTTCTATAATAGAGAATTTTAGTTACAAATAAGTAGAATTAGTGTACCCATAAGGAATCGAACTCGTTACCTCCTAATTATCAATTTTATGTCATTGTCATATGTGATACATCACATTTTGAGTTTATTTTAAAATTCTTATTAGACAAGCCATATTCCTTCTTTTTATCAAGTTCTATTTTTATAAATTTAATTTTTGAGGAAATAAAATACTGATTTATATTATTTGTTGATGTCACTCCGTTTTTGTAATTTAGTTATTATAGTTACTAGCCTAAAACTCGTGCGATGCATGGTTGTTTCAAATGATAGTCATTTAATTATTTAATATTTTATTGATTATATTTTAAAATAAGTAAATATGTCTGAATAAATACAGTCGAATGTATCATTCATTATATTATAATTAATATTTATAATAATTAGGTTTTAAAATAGATAATTTCATAAACCGAGTTTTGAAAAAATGTACTTTGCCTAATTAAATAGTCATGTGTTATATTAGTCTATTTTAATTTAGAGTTATTTAGGTCGTTGATTACTTTTAAATCTTCGACTTATTTATATAATAATTATTATTATTCTATCCAATCATAAATTAATTTTAAAAAATTAACAATTATGAATTTATGTTAGGCCCTTAATCAACTGTAGAGGGGAGTGAATACAGTTAATACAATCAATTCGGCAAAACTTCAACATAATCAATAGTTTTTATATTAATAGATAAAAACTGACTACAAACGTACTCTCTCGAAAGGATGAACAAATATCCCTGAGAGCTTCTAGGTTATGCGAAAGATATAACAATGTCGCAATGCTTATAGCATCAACCTAATATGTGCTTTATATAGTGCACATATACACAATGTATATGGAATCCTATTCTAATAACAACAAGGAAACTTAATACAATGCTTCTGAGATAAAGTCCTTGACCGCCTTGAGTTCCTGTTTCCTTTTCCTTATCGAAGATCAACTGATGTGACAAATACTGATTACATCATCTGTTGACATCATCATCCGTCGATATCATCATCCGTCAAAATCATCATCCGTCGATATCATCATCCGTTGATATATAAGTTCTGATGTGAACTTCTGATAATTTCTGCTTGATATCATCAATTGCTTCTAACAATCTCCCCCAACTTGTTCATTATGGAAATATGGACAAGTTCTAATTGATGATGTCAAAACTATCTAAATGCATGAATCAAGTATGCATATTCAATCTTACTTCAGTGAATATCACACTTTACACTTCATTCTGAACTGCTTCTTTAACTTTAGCAATGTCAGAGGTTAATTTCAGTTCATCAGCCTAGTCAGCTCCATAAATCTTCCTTCTTTGGTGAGCTTGGCTGATTTCTTCTTGGTCACATTTTTCTTCAGTATCATAAGCTTGAGCTACTGAATAGATTGGATCTATCAGTATTTGAGATTTAGTTTCCTTATATACTGATTTTTTCTTTACAACAGCTTTGGCTTTAGGCTTTGAAATCTTTGAATTCTCTCTTATCTTCTCTTTTCCTTTAAGCTTCTTGTCAGCAGTTACAATAACTTGTGATCTTTCATATTCTGCCTGACTGATTTCCCTTATAACTACACCTCTGGTTGGTCTGTTAGAAGGATCATCTTCATAAAGTACTTGAGAAATAACAGCAATATCAACATTTATTGTCTTCATAGAATTCTTAAAATCTTTCTCCATTTGCCTTACCTGTTCAAGATCAACTCCACGATTTTCGCTTGAAAAGATTTTTCTACTCACCTCAGAGTTAAATAATTGAATCTTTGGATCCTTATATAAAACAGAGTTGTCTTTCTTCCTTTTACTTTCAGAGTTTGAAGTTATTGACTTGCTTCAGCACCAGCTTCTATCTCCAGAATACCTTGGTCTTCATTAGCAGCAGTTGTGACTTGTGAAGATTGTTGCATTTTTGTAGTCACAGTCAAATCTTCTACTCTTCTTTCATTCCTCTTACTTTCTCCACCTTGTCTAAATTGAAATCTAGTGATTTTTTTTGATGAACCACTAACTCCAACTAGCTCTTCACCTCTTCTCCTTTCACTATCCTTTTGTCCCCCCTTATTACCTCCATCAGGATTTTCATCATCATAATTTGTCATTGTCAGCTGTTTACATTTAGATTTAACAATTTTATCCCCCTTTTTGGCATCATCACCAAGCAGTAGAGAGAATCAGCTCCATTGAATTTTGTACTTCTGTAAGTTAATCAAACATTTGAACTTGTTTAGCTTCCAATATAGCTTGACTGGATTCAATTGCAGTTTGCCTGACAACTATTGGTGTAATTTGTTTCTGAACTTCCTGATGAGTAGTCAGCTTTGAAACAATCAATGATTCCTTGATCTGATTGATTTGAGTAGTAGTTGCTTCTTGAGCTATGCGTAAGGATCTAACAACTAAAGTTGATGCTTTCAGATAATTCAACATATCAGGATTTTTAATCTTCTGTTCTGCTATTTCCAGATGTGCAACAACTTGTGTTCTAGAAATAGGATATGTAGTATCTTTCCAATGAGCATTCCAGAGATTATCAAAATAATCCTGCTTCTTCTTCGCATCTAACTCTTTTATTTTCTGTTGTCTCACATGCATATGTATATCTTCCAGGACCTCAGATCCTGTAGAATGTTGTGGTGATCTGAAATGGATGAAACTTTTTGAATGGACTATTGTGCTACTACATCTTCAGCAACAACATGTTTATCTCAGTTGATGGTAAAGTAGAGTAAGTGGACTGTTTTTCAACAAAAACAAAGATTGTCTCATGTGGTGAAATAGTAGAATGTATGGACTACAAGAAAGTATCAGTACTTAGACTTGTAGGGAGATTAATAGCCTTTGATACTTCAGAGTTTACTTGAGGTTCAACAAACTGTTGTTCAACATCTGTTTCATTAGTACTCTGAGCATCTGCAAACATATAAAAAATAAAACTTAATCTCTCTATTCTTTGAAAATAGTCTCACTACTCCTCACACCACACATCTCACGACTTTTAATAGTCAGAGCTTACTCACAAGGATTACTAAATCCTATCTCTCATCTACCTCTCCTTTTGCCAGGAAGGATCCCGCCTATCTTTAATTCTGTTTTCCTCTAAATCTTTTCACACATCTCACAGAAAAAGCTCAGAAAGATTGTCCTACAGAAATAAGAGATGGCTAAAGAAGGGTGATCTGTGATCATACAACTAGAGGTAGTCCTTAAATAAGGTTTAGAAGTAATCATACCAACATTATTTATATCATGAGAAAATAAATACTGAAAAGACTAAATCAGTATTTAGAATAAATGCTGATAAAGTAATAACATTATTTATACCTTGTGAATCTAAAAACATAATTAAACTCATAATTAACACTGTGGTTATGACATTTGTTGTTCATCAATAATGAGAACCTCCTTTTGAATTGGAGGGATTTGATCAGGTTACTGTCATGTACCATGATCTCAAACCTTGTTCTTCTTGCAAAGAACTAAAACTTGAATGTGTTTATTGAAAGCTATCACAGAGTCTTCAGTAAAAACTGATGAAATCTCTGTGTCTCTGTTAGTATCATTAAAATCTACCTTAGCAAGTAGTCTCTAACCAACTAAATATTATTTTTGATTGGTGAGCATAATTTAAAAATTACGTCACTTAATTTTTGGCAATATTTGAGAAAAGGATTCAAGTGTTTCAGCTGTGAGAAGAAATTTAAGATATAAGATGTGTTACTTTAAGAAATGAGTGTGAACAACTTTCTTGAATAGAAAAAGAAAGTCTCAAAAGTATGTCTTTGAATAGACATTTTAGATAGTCAAGAACACTCAAAGATAATAATCCTCACTGGCTAAGAATTAAATCTTTCATAAATTTCTTCTTTAACAACAGTTACCTCCTGGAGTGTGCTTAATATGTACCGAAGTGATCACATGAACTTAAACAGAGATTAGTTTATTCATATGCACTATTAAAAACATCTTAAATCAACCATGTAGTACTGATTTGGATATGAACAGTTGAAATCATTCAAGCACAACCAAGAAAATAAATAAGTATTCAATTAGAGAATCAAAGAAGGAAAAAATATTTCATTAATCATTAAGAAGCAAAGTACAAGATTCCATAGAATTTTAAACATAAAATCCTAATATAATCTAAGTACTCGGACTTCTTCTGCCTCTTTGCTGCTTGCTCCGCCCTCATCACCCTGCGATGATAAATCCTACTCATTGTGCCTGCAAGAGAGATGATATTCTCTTGCAACTCAAGAGCTGCCTGACGAGCACGTTTCGCTAGTTCAGCACGGAGTTCTTCTTGAAGAAGAACTTCTCCGGTGAAGAAATGCAGTTCCAACTGATCTTCCCAAGTGAGATGATCATAGACTGAGTTTAGAACTTCAGTTGGGTGGTAAAATTAACCACCAATACAAACCTTAAGTCCGTATGGATCAAAGTACATCTTTTCATCACTAGGATTGAAGATAGCTAGATAGCATCCACCGCTGCGTGTGTAAAACTGGGGTTAAACCATTTTTGATGAGTGAGGTTGTGAATAAAATATTGAGAAGATGATGAGTTGAGTATGAAAAAGGCAATGATAAGTTTTGAGAGTGGAGGGTATGAATTTATAGTAGAGAAGTTAAAAATTGAAGAGACTATTTGATTAACCATGTAATAATTAATTATAATATGAATACACGATTACGCGTATCTAGGCAAAAAGTAATCTCTCTCTTCCAATTCCTATTCCCAATATAAGTACTCAAGTATTACTAGATACTTGCATCAGTAGCTAACCCATTTAAGCAATTAAAAGTTATACCACTAACTCACTGATTAATTAAAAATACTGCATAACAATTTATTTCGAATAAATTAAAAATAATCAATGAAGTATAACAGTCAATCATAGTTTGACCATTATCAGTATTTTAATTATGACTATCAGGATTTTTATTAACTACTGACAGAATCTATTAGTCAAAATAAGTTTAACTAATAACAGAGCATGTACGCATAATCAGTAGTTCAGCATGCAGTTTTCACATAAGATCATTTAGCATAATTGCATGTTATCATGGTATCAACATTTAGTACAATAATCAGTATCTAACAAGTACTGACACATAATAAGATACCATGCTTCAATAATACCAGCAGTCTTAATTATCAGAGTTTGAAAATTGTCCTAATATCATTCCGAATTCATTCACCAATCTTGTGAAAGTAGCTTCACAGAGAGGCTTGGTGAATATATCTACTACTTGCTGATCTGTTGGAACAAAGACCAATTTCACTGAACCTGCTTCCACATGTTCTATTATAAAATGGTACCTGATGCTGATGTGTTAAGTCATTGAATGCTGCACTGGATTTCCTGTCATTGCAATAGCACTTTTATTATCATAATATATAGGAATAGAAGAATAGTCTAACCCATAATCCGGTAGCTGATGCTTCATCCATGGAATCTGAGCATAACAAGTCCTTACCATGGTATTTATAAAAGAGATTTTTATCAATTGTACCTCTTGTGAAACCACTCTCTAGCAGAAAAAGAGCAAGTGTTTCGTACCAGGCCCTTGGAGCTTGCTTTAGTCCATAGAGTGCTTTATCCAGTAAGTAGACATGATCTGGATACTTTGGATCAATTAACCCTGGAGGTTGTTCAACATAAACTTCATTTAGAGTTCTCCATTTGAAAATGCACTCTTCAAATCCATTTGGAACACCTTAAACTTCTTGTGAGCAGCACAGGAAATAAAGATTCTAATTGCCTCAAGCCTTGCAACTGGAGCAAATATCTCATTATAATCAATGCCTTTTTGTTGTGAGTAACCCTTTGCAACTAGTCTTGCTTTATTCCTTGTAATAATGTCCTCACTGTCAGTTTTGTTTCTGAACACCCACTTTTTGCCAACTACATATTTGTTCTTTGGTCTTGGCACAAGAGTCCAGACTTTGTTCCTTTCAAATTCATTGAGCTCCTCTTGTATTGTTGTGACCCAGTCAGCATCTTGTAGAGGTTCTTCAACCTTCTTATGTTCAGTTTGAGATAGAAAAGTATGGTAGAGACATTCATTATGAGTGGCTTTTCTTGTTCTTACACCACTGTCAGGGTTTCTAATGATTAAGTCAGGTGTGTGTGACTTAGACCATTTTCTTGCAGATGGAAGTTGACTCCTTGAAGATGAACCTCCACCTTGATCCATGAACTCTCTGTTATTTTTTTGAATAGTACCACTATTATTTCCTGATACTCCCCCTGAATCAGTGTTCCCATTATTATAAGTATTTGACTCATCAGAATTTGAGGATGATGAGTCTGATGATCTTTCTATTGATGTTGCTTAAGTTGAATCACTTGTAGTAGTATTTGGATTTGAGTCATGTTGCTTCCCCTCAATATATGCTTCAGTGTCCGAAGAATTTCCACTGTTTTGTGGAACCTCGGAGCTTTGAGTGATATCAGGATTTACTGTATTAGGGTCAGAACTTAAAAGTTCAGCATACGGTACTTCATTTTCAAATCTCAATTTGTCATGGTCATATGCATCTTCTAGACCTGTTATCTTCTTATCATCAAAAGATACATGTATGGATTCCATGACTGTTCTTGTTCTCAAACTGTAAACTCTAAAGGCTTTTTTGGATAATGGATATCCCACAAAAATTCCTTCATCAGCTTTCAGATCAAACTTGGTCAGCTGCTTTGGATGAGTTTTGAGAATAAAACACTTACAACCAAAAATATGAAAATGTTAGGTCACACAACACTATAGAAGGGGGTTGAATATAGTGTTTATACAATCAATTTGATTTCAACATAAGTATGTAACAAAGATCAAGTATTTCAAATAAACTCTGTTACAATAGAACTTTTATTCTCTCTCAGTGATGAACAATATCACTAAGAGCTGATAGGTTATAATGAATAATGTTCTCGTGAATGATAACACATATAGTGTAAACCCTAAGCTGTGTTTATATAGTACACAGTTACAAGATATCTTCTAATTGATATGGAATATAATTCTGTCTCCTAAAATATATCAATCAGATATCTTCTACAAGTCTTCTAGTCTTCTAACTCTTCATGCATATCTTCTTTCATTTTAGTCCAGATCTTCTCCTATAAATTAGCCGCATTCCTTATCTGAAGTCTTCCCGCACTTAAGTCCTGATATATATCTTCTGACACCTTAAGTTCTGATATTAAGTTCTGAATTCAGTAAGTTCTGATTTCAGTAAGTCCTGATAAGTCCTGTTGTTAAGTTCTGAAAACTAAACACAAATCAGTTAGACATGACATCTCAAATATATCTAACAATCTCTCCCAACTTGTAAATTATGAAAAATATACAAGTTAATAGATTTGATGATGTCAAAAATATTTAAGTAAAAATGCAATGAGAGTTTAATTAGACAACTAACTATAACTTATAGTCCTTGTAGCTTTAACCAGTCTTACTGAGTCAATATGAATCCAAAGTTATTCTTGACAAAGTTTGATATCAGTTTTTCTTCTTTATTCCTTAGGACTTGAACTAGTGTAGCTTTGACTTGTTTCAATTCTTCATCTTGACTTCCAATCTGGTAGATTACAGTCCTAAGTGCTGAGATGTGATTTTTTTCTAAACCATCACCATGTCTGATCACCCTTGGATGAGAAGAGTCTTCATTGTAGCACAAATATTTCTCTTTCAGAATCACTTCAAATTTAACAGAATCCTTCTTCATTGGAATTTCACTTCCATCATCTTCAACTATATTAGAAATGAATTCGGTAACCCTTGAACCAGAAATTCTTGCTTTATCCCTTATGGTCTTCATTATGAAATTTGACCATCTCCTGGTAATCTTAGACTTTATCTCTAAAAGATAATGAAAGAATTGAAGTTCTTTCAGAGATTTGTTCAACACATCTGATTCTGACATTTGATATGTTCTTCCATCTTCAAGAAATAGAATTAGATTTTCTTTGACATTATGCTTATCATGAGCATCCAGTACCACTTTAACATATATAACCTTGTCAAGGTGTTTCTGTGTAATTTCTTCAAGAGGTTTGTCAGTCAATAAAAATGGATCTCTTGTAAGCACTTCAACTCATGTCTTAATTTTGGCTTCATCAGAACCTAGTCCAGCTCTGTCTCTTGCTTCTTTGGCTTTCAATCCAACAGTCATGAAATCAGATAGCAGCTGGCTTTTCTTAGGATATGATGGATTAACATTCTTCCATAGGAGTTTTCTCTTATCAGTAAATATCAATTTATTCAAATCAACTTGAGCACTGTCAGAGGTTGATGTCTTGATGACTTGATCAGGATTTGTTGTTTCTTCTATAGCTTGCTGTTCTTCATTCTGAACAACTTGAACTGTGTCAGAGGTTGTTTTAGATTCTTCAGTTATCTTCCTTCTCTTCAGAGTTTGAACAGTTTCATCTATTACAGTATCATCATCAAATACTGGAACCAGTTTGCATACAGGTTTCATCAGGATTTGAGGAATCTTCATCTCCTGTGGCTTTGTTGGTTCATCATTTTTTCCTTTCCCCTTATCTTTGGGATCAGATTCAACTTGTGATCTTGTCTTGGGCTTTGAAGCCTCAGAATTTGACTTTTCCTTGATCACAATGGCTTTTACCTTAGACCTTGGAGGTTTCTTTGCATCAAAAGCTTTACACTTAATATTTGTCTTCTCAGCTGCAAATCTAGCTTCTTCCTCCTTTAAAGTCTCTAAATCCATTCCAGGATTATGTTTGAGAAATAATCTTCTAGAAATTTCTTCATCAAGTGTCTGAATTTTAGGATCTTTGTAGTAGACAGTAGTCTCCATTCCCTTGAGCTTCAGAGTTTTCAAAAACTTCTGAGAGTCTTTACTTCCTCCTCGAATCAGAACATCGGAACTTGATATCAGATTTTGAGCATCTATAGCTTCAGAACTTGTCTTCTTCTGTATAGAAGATTTGCTAGCATCAGAAATTAGTTTCCTTGAAGAAACTTTGCTGCTTTTCCCTTGACCTTGACCCTTGCCCTTGCTAGGGTTTCCCTGGTCATCCTCGTTGTCATCCTTTTTCTTCAGAATTTGACTAGTTGAGCATTTGGACTTAACTACGTTCTCCCCCTTTTTGGCATCATCTGGTTGTAGGAGAGAGAGAAGAAGTTCTACTGAAGATTGAATTTCATTCATTTGAGCTTGTTGAGAGGCTTGATTCTTCAGGACCTCAGTAATTTGGGCCTGTTACTTTTCTTGAACCTTCTCAATAGCTTCAACTTTCTCATGTATAGGTCTGATAAACCTCTTTTTGTCTAGCTTGATCTCCATATCCAACTTATCAGCTTTTTCCATAAGTTTGTCAACTTTTTCATGAGTTATGGAGTGTAGATCTTGAAGATGTTTAATACGTAGAGCTGTGACTTTGAGTTGTGTCTTGAAATCAGATTTTGTTAAAAACTCATCAGCTTTAGCAATATGCTCTGTCAGAACTTTTGAGCTTGGAATGAAATCAGATTCATTCCACTTCTTGGTCCACTCAACCCCCTATGTGAGTTTCTACCCAAGGAACATGAGCTTCTTTTTCAACAAAAATTTGAATCAATGCCTCCTTTCCAAGAATGGGAGCATTTACTGGAGCACTGTCTCCAGAACTTGCTAACATCTCTTCATCTTCTGATAACACCAGAGTTTGTGTAACTGAAGGAGATGCTATAGCAGCTTCATCTAAATTCTGATCTTCAGGTTCCAGATCCAGAATTGGTGTAGACGGTAACTCAGCCTGTAAGATTGGTGAATTAACAGTAGATGGCAGAGCTGCATTTGGAGCTTCAAGATAGAGCACAGTTGGAATGTTCAACCTGTGGATGTCAATTTCAGGACTTAATCCTGAATCTTCAACTGGAGAGACAGGAGGTGTAATCACTATTTCTGGATTAGTGTCTTGAGCTTGAGGTAGGGATGGAAAAGCTTCAATTACAACAGGTTCTGATGAGATCAGAGATTCCTGATCCCTTTCCTCAGCTTCTTGAGTATCCTCAGAATAAAGTTGTGCCAAATGCCTTCCTGCTCTATGTTTCTTTGATATCCTGGATAGTGAAGGAGTTGCCTGTGCAGCATCAGAACTTATAGTTCTTTTCCTCTTCAAAATATCTGAACCCTCAGCTTCAGTCTTTTTCTGATGGGTTGACCCTTCAGCTTCTACTGTCACAGGTTCTGATGCATGAATCTGGACTTACTCCTCTTCTTCATCAGACTCATCCCTTAATATCATCCTTCTTCTCCTTGGTGGAGATTTAATAACTGATTTTGCTCTTGAAGGTTTGGGTCTTGATGTTGTAGCAGATGGTTGTGGGTGAGAGGATTGTGCTGGTTTGAAATATGTTCTAATGGTAGGTTATGGTTGTGGTTGAGAAGTTTGAGCTGTTTGTGTAGTGGTTGTAGGTGCTGATGGAGGTTGGGATGGTTGTACATCATGATATATGGCAGTATAGGTGTTTGGATCAGAGTTTACTAAGACCTGTTTGACTGATTGAGGAATTGGAGGGGTCTTAGTACAATCTTCTTATTATCAGTAGATAATAAGTCAGTGAAAGCCCTTTTTGCTAGTTTAAAGGGTTCAATTGTCTCACTAAAATTCTGAGGTACATCAGAACAGCAGAAACTGTATATAAGCTAACAAAATCTAGAAAAATAAACTGTGTTTCTATCTTCTGTCATCCTATCACCTATGAAACCTAAAACAACACTTGCATAACCAAAATGTGTTTGATTCAAGAGAGCATAGCCGATTTGCTGACTCATTATGGATATAGCATCAAAGTTAGAGCACTTGTTGGCAAAGGCCTTGGTGATGCAGTCAAAAAAGAAACTCCACTCCCTCCTAATGTGGGGCCTCTTCAATTGTCCCAGCTTGGACAAAGATTTTTCATAACCAAGGTTTGCCATCATCTGTTGAAGAGCTGGTTCCCCAACTTGTGAACTGTAAACACAGTTTTCTGGAAGATGTAAAGCTTGTCAAGCAGTTGATAAGGTCATCACGTGATAATCTTCCCCTGTTGTAAATATGATGCTTGGGGACCCATCTTTTCCACCATCATCATAAACACCACTCCTCCAAAATTCCAGTACTTGAGTTCCTGAGAGTGCTTCTGGTTGGGTCAAAGCATACCCAATCTCACTTGGAGAGAGAAAGTCTTGTATGCAGTGAAGATCTGATGGAGATTCGTCCTTGCTAAGTATGGACAGATAGTTGTTGGGGACGAACTTGGCTCCATTAAAAATGATGTCCTTTGGTGCCATTTCTATAAAAAATCAAGTGAGAAATAGAGTGTACACAAGGTGTTTGATAAAATGCCTGTAAGAAAATAGCTTCAGAGAATATTAGAGAGAGAGAATAAGAGAGTTTAGAGAATAAGAAAAGTAGGTAAAAGATTGTAAAATCTTTTAACTCCCATATATATACTCTCTATTTGAAAACGGTTATAATTGAAGCAGAACAGACTTTAGACACCTGCCACGCAGTAAATAGTCAAAACATTATTATCGGGCACGGGAAATAAGCAGTAATAATTGTCCACATGCAGTTGTCAAGGCAAACACATTTCCCACTAACCAAATGATTATCACTGTTTTTCTTTCACTTAATTATTTCCTGATAAATATGACCGTTACAGTAAATACCAAAAATAAGTCAAGTAAATAAATAATGCCACGTAAGCATCAGAGTTTCCATCAGGATTTGCATCAGAACTTGACTATTATCAGAATTTAACGGTCATCAGAACATGGCTTCTACACTCAAAAAGTGAATGTCTGTATCTGCGATTCTTCATACAAATATTGTAATAACCCCAAATTTTGGAATTTTTGAGACACTGATGAATAGTAACTTTTGCTGATTAAGGAAATTTTTCATGCCACACTATGTAGGAGTTCTTTTATTGATATTCTGAGATCTTATTAGTACTCCATAAAGTATATGAGTGTATGTAAAGTTCGTCAGAATCCAAATACGAACACTTTGATTTTTTCCGAAAATCCACCAGATACCGAAAGGATTGAGTATAAGGTAACATGATTAAAAGGATTTTAATTCAAGGATTTTAAGCAAGGATCATTAAAGGACTATAAAATATGAAGAGAGGGTTATGAAAGCCCAAGTAATAAGATCCCGAATATGATCCCTCAAACGATCACCGAGAACGAGAGTTAAGCGAACCGTAAAATAAATAAGCGACCAAGGATCAAGATTATACAAGTAACCAAAGGATTAACCAAATAATTAAGCACTAATCAAAGAGATTAGAGGAGGATGACATCATCAAACCCTAAGGGAAGGACATGTGGCAAAGGAATGATGCAAGCAATGACATGAGCAAGTGACGTCATCACTTTATCAAGATATTTGTTCAAAAATCTCCTCCACCAAGCATTTCTTTCTCATTTCCCAAGGAAAACCAAGCAAGAAAAAGCTCTCCCCCATTTTCTTCTTCTTCCATTCGGCCTTTTCATAAAAATGGTGAAATAGATTTTCAAAACTCAAGCTCTAGGCCATGGAAAATCGCAAGGTTTGTTTCTTTGGATCCTAGATTTCATAACTTAGTTATGCTATAAGTTTGAAGTCAATATTCCAAGGATTCCTTAGTTAAACAATTACTCAAAGTTCTTGATGAATAGTGTTTTCAAGAACTAACATTTGTTTTTCTTATGTTTTTTTAAGATCCAAGCTTGGTAGAGATAGTTAGAGGTTCCTAGAGGCTTGTTAGTAATTCTTCTCTCTCCAAGGAAGGTATAAACTCTTGAACACTTAGTTTTAAGTTTGGTTTGTTTTGATGATAATGGTGCTTGGATGAATGGGTTTATTTTTATGTTGATGGATGTTGGATTGTTCTTGAATTGATGATTATTTGGTGTAGTTTAAACTTTGGAAATCGTTAGGTTATAGCCGTCGTAATGCCCAATTTCTTTAAACTGTTTTGTGCTTAACTTTTGGTCCTGAACACCCACTTCCATGAACTGACCATTACCATTCTTAGAAAGTGTATAATTCAAGCTTCATTTTGATATGTCGTTCGCTTAGATCCGATTTACGGTTTAGGAGAAATGACTGTTTTAAGTTACAGCGTTTCGCGAACGAACCTTTACCCCTCGCTTTACTTTGAGAGCTTGTTTAAGGCCCTTAAAAGAATAATTGGAATATGAAACAATTATTTAAGGTGGGTTAGGATGTTGGTAGAGTATTCGTGAAAGATTCGACTTAAAATTAGTAACGGTTAATTTATTAAAATTGGTGCAGCCGAGGGTACGCGAGTGATTAACGCAAATCGTTAAGCGTGTAAGCGACCGTTAGGGTATGAGTGAGTTTTGACTAGTTTCTTAAGCGACCGTGGTCTAATTCTGGATTATGTTGTTGTTTATAGGTTACCGGACCCATTCTAAGCTTAATTCTATCCCGGAACACTCAGGCAAGTTTTCTACCCGTTATACTGTCGTTGTGATGTAAATATATATATGCATTATCTTGTGATAAGTGCATGATTGTTATTAGCAAATCTTGCGATATATTGGAGCATATTGATATGGTATATATATGCATGTTGTGAAATCTTGATATTTTATTATCAATTCAAATGCTTATAAACTGCATAATACCTGTGCTAGAGATAAGCAGTAGTGGCGAATACCCTTAGTATAAGGGACCCGAAGGTGAATATTTTTCTAAACCGGGAGTCGATGTTCCCGAGTATAATATATATATATATATATAGTTTTCTATAATTATTAATCGAATAAGGTATATTCGATAGTTTTGAATAATAATTAAACTTATTTTTGATTATTCAAATAAAGATCGTACTTTCGTATAAGCACATATTTGGTTATTTATTATTCATTTCAAGTATGAGTTTTAAAACTTCTACTTCAATTATTTTATAGAGATTATCCTTTATGGGAATATTATTTAAATAATAATATTCAGATATTCTATAATATATCGGGACTGATTTATTTTATTAAATCAGCATTACTCCAAACATTCTTAAAAATGTTTTCGAGTTTTCAAAATGATTTTAAAAGTTAGAGCGGATCCCAAAACTCGTTTTCAAATTTATGATCTTCCTTTTGAAGGGGATTTAAATACTCGCTTAAAAATCTGAGGGATCCGACTCTGTGGTGTATTTTATATTCGCAACGAGGTTGCTGTTTTGAGAAAACATTTTGATTTCTTGCCCAACGTTCGGGAAGTAAGTCCACCTATTTGAGTCAGCATAAGCAACATGGGCTCAGTGGGCATCCATGAAAGTGTAAGTGGCTCAGTGGGAGTCCATCAATGTATAAGTGGCTGAGTGGTAGTCCAGCATCAGGTCCTAATGCGGCCAGGGTGATGACCAGTGGGGGATTCATCCATCTACTAGTAGAAAAGATGACTTAATTGGTATCTTTGCCTGATCAGCAAGATATCAGGTTTTTGCCAAAGTTTCTTCTTTCCAAAATTCTTGGGAATGACAACTCTGCTTATACTTCCATAGCAGAAGAGTGTATGAAATGTATATATATATAGGTGTATATATATATCAGGACTAATGAAGTATCTCGTAACTTCATTCTTTCAAATGATATTTCAAAGATTGAATCTATTCAAGTCTTATATTGTAGTCTCATCTATGTGATGAACTTTTGAAACTGATTATACCTTGAACGGTGGTAGTTCAAGTAGTATTCAGAAAAGATATAAGTATATTGGAGTATCTCGTAACTTCATCTTTTCAACTTATATCTGGTTAATGATTATCTTATGCATGAAAAAGATTTTCAGAAAAACGTTGAGACAAGGTTAGATATATGAGATCACCTTGCAACGATATTTTTATACAGTTATAAACTGGAACTCTATGTATATTATGCATAGAAGAGGATTTCCAAGATTTTGAAAAGTATATATTCATATATACTTAATATTTTGTGACTTGGTCGCGTTAAGATATCAAACTTGGTTCATTTCTTTTTGACTAAGACTTCCATGAGTACAATGAGAATGCTCATATATTGTTAATTATTATACATATTATTTCGGTGGGCTTGTTGCTCACCCTTGCTTTCTTCTTTCATCACACAATAATAGATAGACAAGATGAACAGGACCAAGCTTCCAATTCGCGAGCGGATAGGAAATGTTCCGCAGTTTCCTGTAGGTGTTGATGCCGTTGTAGCTGAGGTAGGAACTACCAATAGGCTAGGCTTTCATCTTTTGATGTACCAGACTTATGTATATTTATGAATTGTAATAATGGCAAAGAATCTGAAAATTTATTCAGAAACCCCTTTCGAGGTGTAATGACTTATAATTGTGGAATAAAATGAATTATGTTATTTTTGGTATTCATCTCTGAGACTATAACTTGTGGTGTGTGTGTGTATATTGTGGGGTCGCAGTACGCAATAATTGGGTTTTTATTAAGATTAAGTGTTACTAAGGGAAATAGAACTCGTGACAACCCAGATCCCCGACCCCGGATTTGGGGGTGTTACAGAACTGGTATCAGAGCAAGCGTTATAAACTTCAGAGATGATGTGTCGTTAAAATAATAAGTTCACTAAGATAATAAGAACTCTTTCCAAGTTCATAGTCGGACTACCTAACGTAGTACTGATAGTTAAAACCCTTATGGGAACCCTTATAAATATCGTGATAGAAGCGTAGTTCGTTATGGTATATGGTAGTGGGACTCCAAACCCTGAAGTTAAAGAGCAATAACACGATGATGTTTTACTACATATTGGGGATCAAATTGTGGATTCAATGGAGCACCCTAATGAGGGACCAAATGATGTTCATATTAGGATGTAGCGGTTGAGGATGTTATCCCAGAAGGGATTGTTACTGAAGAGGATTCTGTGGAGGATCCTAACAAGAATGAAGAAAGGACCGCTGAGGAATGGATGACCTTGGTCAGGACGACTACCAGAGGTAGGATTGGCCGATAACTACCGTAGGTTCATTCAAGTTTGTAAAGATAGTAGCCCCTTTAACGCGGCTTACTCGTAATATTGAGAAGTTCGAATGGATAGAGAAATGCGAGAACAACTTTCAAGAACTGAAGCAAAGATTGGTGACGGCCCCTATGTTGGCGTTGCCAGATGGTAAAGGAGATTTTGTGAATTATAGTGACGCTTCGCACAAGGGCTTAGGGTGCGTGCTTATGCAGCACGGTAAGGTAATCGCGTACACGTCAAGACAATTAAGGGTATATGAAATTCGATATCCCACCCATGATCTTGGGCTCACGGCAATAGTTTTTCCCTAAATATTGGAGGCGCTACTTTTATGGAGAGAAGTGCGAGGTTTACGCAAACCCCAAGAGCTCAAGTATATTTTCACACAAAAAGAGCTCAACATGCACCGGAGGAGGTGGTTAGAGCTAATCAAGGATTACGATTATAAGGTTCTTTATCATCTAGTGAAAGCTAATGTGGTGGCTGACGCCGCCCTTAGTAGAAAGGAGAGACTCAAGATGATACTGTCTTCGGAAGGGTTGATAAGAGATTTCGAGAAAATGGAAATAGAAGTGAAGGTAACTGGAGTTGGTACTGAAAAACTGTTTGAGATTGCAATGCAGCCCAAATTTTTGGAAAAGATCATATTGTGCCAAGAAAAAGTGATGAATGAAGGCATAAAGACAATGACTTGAGAAGAGATTAATACTGTGAAAGATGATAAGGGAATAATGAGGTATTCCAACAGAATTTAGGTTCCAAACGTTTAAGAGCTTAAGGATAGGATCTTAGATGAAAACCATAGCTCGAGGAATAAGATTTAGGGCAAACCCTGAATGTGATAGTCAGGGAGGTCGCCATCAAGAAAGAAGGAACCCATAACATAATGAAGTGGAAAATAAGGATTTTAACGTATAAGATAACCCCGATTATGGGAGAAGGATGAAACATTTTATACTGAGAAAACAGAAGTCGAGCAAGATAGGGAGAACCAGGACGGTACTCCTATGGGGCAATTCATAGAACTGCCTAAACAAAACTTATACTTTTACCCCCAACCACCACCCTGAGGAAACAATGCGGTGGGAAATTCTTTCATGACCTTTAAGTCGCTAAGCTCTCAGAGTTTCAAGGAACAGGTTGACCCAGTCGAGGCAAGCGCCTGGCTAAAGGAAATATAGGAATCATTTGAGATTCTAAATGATTGAGGAAGCGCAAAAGACTATTTTTATCACTTACCTTCCTAAGAGAGAGGCCACCCGTTGGTGAAAGGCCAAGAAAGACACGGAGCCAGAGGTTATAATAAACTGATTAAAGTTCAGTCAATTATTTCCGGGAAAGTACTTCCCAAGGTTATAGAGATAGTGTAAAAGCTGTAGAGCCAGAACAAGGGCGGACGAGTATGATGAATTATGAATCTAAGTTGTAAAAGTTGGCAAGATTCGTCCTGAGGACACGAATCCCAAAACGACATGATGTTTGAAGTCAATGATTAGTGGGTTCATGAAATGATTGTAATAGAAGGGAAAAATAAAAAGAAACCGAAGTGAAAAGGAATATAAAAGCAATAGAGTTTGAGAAACGATAAGGGAGTTGGGTATGAGGAAACCCTAAAGACTCATAGTAACAGGAATAGAAAAGAGTGTCATCATCCGGATGTTGGTGACTGATCATAAGATAACATCAAGGTCTGAAGGTATAAGCGATACGTACAAGTAATCCCCTTTATATTGAGAGGATTCGATGAGACTTTGAGATAAATATATGGATTAAATAATGAGACACGGATGGAGTGAGGGGTCAGGAAAGCAAGAAATTAGGAAATTTGATGAAGGAAGGGACCTTCAAGAATGTGAAGTGTATGTAACACATGTGACTTGATACCCAAAAGGGAGACACCAAGTATAGAAGATATCCCAACATTGAGATGACTGTTGAGATAAACAACAAAGGTAAATGAGGATTTAGTAAGAAGAAGTTCAAATTGACACGACCAATATCTTCCAGAACATCCCTGTTATCATTACCAAATCTGGTTTGAAAAGCGGATAATCGTTGTTAACTTTTGGAGGCCATATGGATTGACCTCAGTTTGAATAAGGATGCTATTGTGAAATTAAGTATAGACTATCGGGGTGGGAATGATTGGATAAGATACCCTTATCAGGAATATATGACTTGATTTATCCATGTAAGGATGCAAGTACCTTTTTAAAGGTGGAATTAAGGATAGATACTCGATAACTTGAGATGAACCTAGGGGAATGCATAAGGTTGGCATTTCACCATTAATAAGGACAGTATGAGTGTCGAAGTATGAATTGGGAAGAATTAAAGTAACAACAATCTTTAAAGATTGGTGGAGAAAGTTTTTCAGAACTATATAGACAATGGTTCTAGTATTAGTAAATGGTATCTTGATATGCCCTGTATCTAGGGAATATAGGAGGAATGCTTTAAGAATAACCTTGGAGAAGTTACAAAAAGAGTGGTGATATATTTAAGTTCTTACAAATAGAAACTTTGGTAAAGGAAATATGACGTAATAATGCCAAGTGGGGCATGTGTTAAACTATAAGAAAGTATGGATCGAACCAGTAAAGGTCAAAATTGTTTAAGGTAATTAGGACCTAAGATAAAAGACGTCCTATGTATGATCGAGAGTCAGTCGTGACAATGTTAACCTCTAAAGAACGAGGCAATAACTTTTGAAAAAATGGTGATATTTTTTTATTCTCACCAAAGCGTAAAGGAGAGCATTTTCACATAAGAAATAATTAGAAATGAGGTAAAAAATTTAGCTAAGGTGGTTTAAAAGACATTGATTATAAGGAACTATTACTATCAGGAAAGGCCAATGAGGTGGTCGACACTCTAAGTCTAAGAGAGCAATTATAGGCGCTCGTGCCAGAGGAATACAGTGATGATGGTTAAAGCCGTGAAGGTTATATTATGGTGTGAAAGATTGACATTCCTTCTGATGATGGTGCGATACTCAACCGTAATAATAGTTTGGTAAAGATTTAATTCTTGTAGTGCTATGGGCGGGCTACCTATCTTAGAAGGTCCTATCTTGAGATAAGCCAGGTTCATGTTACGAAAGGACTAAATGAACCTTGGAGCTTCATGTCTTCTAATAAAGATGTATGGTTAATAATGGTATTAGCCTGCTATCGTTGCTTTCATTGAAACTCTTCTGCAATATTATCTGCTTCATGTCCTGTATGTACGTCAGGATCAGGAGTGTTCTTCATGAATCATGAATGATGATTATGTTAGCTCCTTAGAAGAATTTGATACGATAGGTATGGACTCTGTATGGTTAGATATTAAGATTTCAAGGAAAACGAATGACTACCGTAGGTCCACGGTGGACTATAGTAATGCAGCAATGATTCTGCGAATAATGAGATGATAACAACCGGGAGAGTTGTATTGTAATGGATGTTGAGATTGAGTTCCACTAATCGGGTCGTGGTGATGTATAAGTTATCATTGATAGACTAACTAGTGGATTATCTACCTATTGAATATTTATTCTTTCTTATCGACAGAGAGTCGTATTACTATACGGGGAAGGTTGTGGGGAAAGCGTAGAATTCTAGTATCGGTGATGTCTAGAATGAAATCCTAGATTCGATTTTCGTTGTCAAGGGAGTTTCAACGGTGATTGTTTATAAGCTCGAGCAAGAGCATGGGTCCATAGAATGATGGGCGGAATAACAAAAATATTTAGGCATGTGAAATGCGATGCTATAATACTTAATGTTGATATATATACATTTATGTTTTGTTCTCCTATGATAAACCTCTATAGTTCAGAGGTAGATTCCAAGCCAGATATTTTGTGGCAGTATTTTTTTTATACAATTCTCTTCAATTCATTCTTTTCTCTCCTTTTCATTTCATGTAAGCTGAGAAGAACAACCCTTCCAGAAGGGGAGGTATTTCCGAATGACCATCTATCTGTGTGATAGAAGCCTAGTAGGATACCACATGTTGTTTAATTGCTTGTCAAGTACTAAAGGGTGGCCACCTTCTATACTAACTATGCGATGTAACAAGTGTTCATGATCATAGTGATATCTCAATAAATTCTTTTACTTCTATATGATGGATCAAGCTTTCGAAGATAGAAGCAGCTAGAAAGGAAGTAGTATCAGTACGGTGGTATTCCGAATCTAACGTGTTTGTGATACTAAGGTTGACGCGGTTATTAAAAGGTTATACAACGCTAATGAGCAAAAGTGTAACCTGTATAATATTAGGTACGGAAGATAGTATCGATTACGAACTAGAAAAGAGTGGGTATTGAGAAGCAAAAGCTATAACGCTAGAAGCTATGATGAGAGTCTGTGCTATAGACTTGAAAGAATTTGGAATGATTAGTTAACACGGATTGAGTTTTCTTACGACAATGGATCGTATGCCAGTATCGAGATGTCACCTTATGAGACCTTTGAGGGAAGACAATGTCGATCTCCCTTATGTTAGGATGAAGTTGTAGAGCGCAAGATGCTCGGACCAGCAGTGGTCCAAAGGGCCAAGGATATAATAGATCTAATCAGAGGATGGCTGGTAGTAGCTCAAGATGGACATAAGAAGTAAGCTGGTTTGACAACGAAAGGACAAAGACTGTAACACCCCCAGATCCGGGGTCGGGAATCCGGGTTGTCACGGTCTTTCTTTCCACAATATCACTTTACTTAATTAATAATAAATACCCTCATGCTGTGACCCCACACTAACACACACCACAACTCGTTATAGTCTCAGAGATGAAATTGAAATAAGTACAAGTCTTTGAATCCACAATTTAAAATTATTACAACCCAAATGATTACTTGATAATTTACAGTTAATTGCCATTATCTGCCACAAGTTATAATTATACATAATTGGATTCTCAAAAGTAGATGGTCTAAACTACAATGGATCTACCTCTGCAGCTATAGCAGCTACAATATCAGCGGGAAGACGCGGGACGCTTCCCACGCGCTTGCGCTGGGTCTGCTGGAGTCTGGCCATCTCTCCTAACTGTTGTTGTGTGATGAAGACATAAAGCAAGAGTGAGCCTTACAGCTCGCAAGATAATATGTATAGTGGTAACAATAATATAAGTATCTAAATGGATACTTAATAGCATCTCTATCATATGCAAGATAATTACTTGCTAGATATAAGTAAAAACAAGGAATGAAGTTACTAATACTACATCACACTTATATCATATAAAGTTACTTGAACTGCCACCGTTCAAAGTATTATAAGTTTTAAGAAAACATCCCATAGATGAGATCACAAGTTAAGACTTGAATAGATTCAATCTTTGAAATATTATTGAATGAAAAAGTTATGAGATACTTTATTTAGTCCTGATATATATACATATCCACATATATATATATATATCCCGAAAACATTTCCTGGAACCTCTGTTATGTGAAGTATGAACAGAGTTCGAAACATCCAATGAATTTTGGAAAGGAAAAGAATTTTGGCATAAACCCGATATCTCGCTGATCAGGCAAAGATACCTATAAGTAACCTTTTCTACTAGTAGATGGACGAATTCCCCACTGGTCATCACCCTGGTCATAATTAAGACCTATGTTGGACTGCCACTCAGCCACTTATGCATTTGATGGACTCCCACTGAGCCACTTACACAATAATAGACCGTACCCCGGCCTGTCGCTTATGCCGACTCAATGAGAGGGGCTTACTTCCCGAACGTTGGGCAAGTAATCAATTCATTTACCAAATCTGCAACCTTGTTGCGAATATAAAATACACCACAGAGCCGGATTCCCCAGGTTTTGAGCGAGTATTTAAATCCCCTTAAAAGGAAGATCTTAAATATAAAAAAATGAGTTTTTGGGATCCGCTCTGACTTTTAAAAATCATTTTGAAGACTCGAAAACACTTTAAAGAGTGTTTGGAGTAAGGCTGATTTAATGAAGTAAATCAGTCCCCAGAATATTTAGAAAATGACTGAATATTATTATTTAAATAATATTCCCATAAAGAATAATCTTTATAAAAATAATTGAAGTAGAAGTATTAAAACTTATACTTGAAATAAACCTTAAATAACCAAAGATATACTTATATGAAAGTATTATCTTTATTTGAATAATCGAAAATAAGTTTGATTATTGACATCTTATTCTTTAATAAAATAAAGAATATATCTCAGCAAATAATCGGAGTCATAGATCCTCAAATGAATATTCAAATAATATTCAATAAATAAAATAAGCTGAGTCATAATACCTCGAATGAATATTATAAATAATATTCATTAAATAAAATAAAGGAGTCATACATCCTCAAATGAATATTCAAATAATATTCAATAAATAAAATAAGCTGAGTCATAATACCTCGAATGAATATTATAAATAATATTCATTAAATAAAATAAAGGAGTCATACATCCTCAAATGAATATTCAAATAATATTCAATAAATAAATAAAAGGAGTCATAAGTCCTCGAATGATATTCGAAATAATATTCAATAATAAAATGAAGTTTAAAGTTATCGAATAAACCTTATTCGATTAATAGTTTGGAAAACTATAACCATATATATATATAAATATATATATATATATATATATCCATATCCATATAAAATCTACTCGGGATCCTCGACTCCCGGTTTTAGAAAATATTTTCACCCTTGGGTCCTTATACTAAGGGTATATGCAAGATACAACTATCCTCTAGCATAGGTATTATCAAATAAACCAACAGATATATATCTCAAGAATATAAAACAGGCATGCATATATACCATATCACATGCTACAATATATCGCAACATTTGCTAAATAACAATCATGCAATATCACAAGATAATGCATATACATACATTTACATCACAACAACAGTGTATCGGATAGAATACTTGCCTGAGCGACTTGGGGGTGAGAAAGGCTCGGGACGAGTCTGGTAACCTATAAACAACAAGTAAGTTGGAATTAAACCAAAATCACTTGTAAATCTATACTTTAACTAACTTAGACTCTAACGCTTGTTTTACGCTCACCGATTCGCTTAAGTCACTCGGGTACCCTCGGCTCCACCATTTTTAATAACTTAACCTTTACGAGTTTTAAAGCGATTCCTTCGCGAATGACTTACCAACTGCCTAACGCACTTACCATAAATGTTTCACACATTAATTAACCCTTTTTGGTCTTTAACCTATGTTTCAAAGTAAGGCGAGGGAAAAAGTTTCGTCCGCGAAACGCCGTTACTTGAAACGGTCGTTTCTCCTAAACCGTAAATCGGAATCGAACGAACTACATATCAAAACGAAGCTCGTAACATGAGCTATCTAAACATGGCAGTGGTCACAATTTAGCAGGGGGTTCTCGGGTCCTAATGCTATGCACAAAAACAGTCCAAAGAAAATCGGACGTTACGACGGCTATGTTTACGCGATTTCCCATTTTTAAACTACCCACAATCAACACAAACCATCCTCAAATCCAACACACAACAAACACCCATCCTTATCACATCATAACAACCCCAACCAATTCAATTTAACCATTCATACTTATGCTTAAACTTTACTTTAATCATTCTTAAGTTTCTTTAAATCAAAACCACAAAATTACCATTTCATTTCACTACCATTCCAAATCTCAAACTCTAATCATAACAACAACTACAATAACATCCTACTCATCAAAATCACCTTATAATATATATGAACCTAGGGTTTGAAAATGGTATACCTTCCTTGGAGTGGTGGGTTGAGCTAGGAAGTCTTAAGAAACTTTGAGAAGCCTTAGGAAAGCTTGGATCTTCAAGAAAACAAGACAAACTTCAAGTTAAAAATCTTGAAAACACTATTCATTGTCTTCTTCATTGGTTAAATGAAGAAGTTAGAGAAAGAATTAATGGCTTAAACTCATGATATAGCCATAACTAAGCATAAAGATGGTTAGGGAATTTTCTTACCAATTAAGGATGCTTGGATCTTGATTTTGAGAATTTTAGCTTTGAAAAAAAATGAAAAGCCGAGAGCTAGGTGATGAACAAATGCCTTGGCTGATTTTTTTTGATTTTGATGAAATGATTTGCTAGTTGGTTGGCTTGGTTTTGTTTTTGATTTAGCAAATTACCACCTTGCCCTTGAATTTGTGTGGTCCTTAATCAACCACACCTCCCTTCTTCCATGTCATGCTTATGTCACCCTTATGATGTCATCCTCCCTTCCTTGTCTCCTTTCTATTGGTTGGATGACATCACTCCCATTAAACCCTTTGATTAGCTTCCTAATCGTTTGCCTAATGACCGCTGATCTGTTGTACGGTTCGCTTAACTTTCGTTCTCGTTTATCGTTTGAAGGATCATACCCGGGATCTTATTACTTAGGTTCCCTTAACCTTTCTCAATACGTTATATTCCTTTTTATGATCCTCTATTATAATCCTTTAATTTAAATCCTTTTTATCCTGTTACCTTATACTCAATTCTCTCCGTATCTTGTGGATTTCCGGGAAAAACCAAAGTGTTCGGAATTGGGTTCTGACGATATTTACATACACTTATATACTTCATGTAGTACTAATAAAATCCCAGAATATCCATAACAGAACCCCTACATAGTGTGGCGTGAAAAGTTTTCTCATTCAGCTAAAACACTATTCACAAGGGTTACAAAAAGTTGAAAAAATTTTGGGGTTATTACAGTCTCCCCTCCTTAAAAGGATTCCGTCCCGGAATCAAACAGAAAACAATTGGGGGTACTTTTCTAGCATTGCGCTCTCTAGTTCCCAAGTCGATTCTTCCACATTATGATTCTGCCATAGTACTCTGACTAGCTTGATCACCTTGTTCCGAAGCACCTGCTCCTTCTTATCCATAATCCTTACTGGCTTCTCCACGTAAGTTAGATCTGGCTGCATATCCACCTGCTCGTACTCCACTATGTGCCTGGCATCTCGATGATACCTCCTTAGCATTGACACATGGAACACATTATGAACTTGTTGCAAATTAGGGGGTAGGGCTAGCTCGTAAGCTAACTTTCCAATCCGTCTTAATATCTCAAAAGGTCCAATGTATCTTGGGCTTAGTTTTCCTTTCTTTCCGAACCTCATTAATCCCTTCCAAGGGGATACTTTCAACAGTACTAAGTCCCCTACTTCATATTCCTTGTCCTTTCGGGCTAGGTCTGCATATTTCTTCTGTCTGTCTTGGGCTGCTACAAGTCGCCCTCTGATAAGATCCACTATATCTTTGGTCCTTTGGACCACTTCGGGTCCGAGCATCTTCCGCTCTCCTACTTCATCCCAGTATAAGGGAGATCGACACCTTCTTCCGTACAAGGCCTCATAAGGCGGCATCCCGATGCTAGCATGAAAGCTATTGTTATAAGAAAACTCGATCAACGGCAGGTGATCATCCCAACTTCCTTTAAGGTCTATTGCACAGACTCTCAACATATCCTCTAGTGTCTGGATGGTCCTTTCACTCTGTCCATCCGTCTGGGGATGGTACGCGGTACTCATATTTAACTTGGTCCCCGCACATTCCTGAAAGCTCCTCCAAAATCTGGAGTTGAACCTTGGGTCTCGGTCTGAGACAATGGACGCTGGAACTCCATGTCGCGTCACTATTTCCTTAAGGTAAATGTCCACCAGTCTATCGACTGTATATCTCTCATTGATAGGAATGAAATGAGCTGACTTTGTCAATCGGTCTATAATTACCCAAATGGCATCGTGATTGGCTTTCGTCCTTGGCAAGCCTACAACAAAATCCATCGCTATCTGTTCCCATTTCCATTCGGGAATCTCCAGGGGTCGCAAAAGTCCACTGGGTCTCTGGTGCTCTGCCTTTACTCTTTGGCAAGTCAAACACTTGTTCACCCATTCTGCTACGTCCCTCTTCATGTTGGGCCACCAGTAATATTCCTTCAAATCCCTATACATCTTGGTACTTCCTGGGTGAATGGAATACCTTGAACTATGGCTTTCATCCAAAATCTCATCTTTAAGTTCTTGAACATTCGGAACCCAAATTCGGTAGGAGTACCTCATTATCCCTTTATCATCTTTCTCAGTATGGATCTCTTCTCCAGTCATTGACTTTCTGTCTTCATTCATTATTTTCTCTTGGCACAATCTGATCTTTTCCAATAATTCTGGCTGCATTGAGATCTCAAAAAGCTTTTCAGTTCCGGTTCCGGTTACCTTTACCTCTATTTCCATTTTCTCAAAATCCCTTATCAACTCTTCCGAGGTCGTTATCATTCTGAGTCTTTCCTTTCTACTAAGGGCATCAGCCACCACATTGGCTTTCCCTGGATGATAGAGAATCTCACAATCGTAGTCCTTGATTAGTTCTAACCATCTCCTCTGGCGCATGTTGAGCTCTTTCTGCGTAAATATGTACTTGAGGCTCTTATGGTCTGTGAAAATCTCGCACTTCTCTCCATACAAGTAGTGCCTCCAAATTTTTAAAGCAAATACTATTGCCGCGAGCTCAAGGTCATGAGTAGGATATCTAACCTCGTATTCCTTCAGTTGTCTCGATGCATACGCGATAACTTTACCGTGCTGCATAAGCACACATCCTAATCCTTTGTGCGACGCGTCACTATATATCACAAAATCTCCTTTTCCATCCGGCAATGCCAATACCGGAGCCGTTATCAACCTTTTCTTTAATTCCTGAAAACTGTTCTCGCATTTCTCCGTCCATTCAAACTTCTCTGTCTTACGAGTAAGTCGTGTCAAAGGGGCTGCGATCTTCGCAAAGTCCTGCACAAATCTACGATAGTAGCCGGCCAATCCTATGAAACTCCTCACCTCTGTGGGTGTGGTTGGCCTTTCCCAATTTGAGACTGCCTCTATCTTGGAGGGGTCGACCAATACTCCTTCTTTATTGATCACATGTCCTAAAAACTGTACTTCATTCCGCCAGAATTCACACTTCGAGAATTTGGCATATAACTGCTCCTCTCTGAGTATTCCTAGAGCTATCCTCAAATGCTCTGCATGTTCTGCCTCAGTCCTTGAGTAGATCAAAATATCATCGATAAAAACTATCACACACTTGTCCAAGTACTTCTTAAATACTCTATTCATTAAATCCATGAAGGCCGCTGGGGCGTTGGTTAATCCAAAGGACATTACCAAGAACTCATAATGCCATACCTGGTACGGAACGCTGTCTTGGAAATATCTTCGGGCTTAATCTTTAGTTGGTGATATCCAGTTCTCAGGTCAATCTTGGAAAAATAAACAGCATCCTTTAGCTGGTCGAACAGATCGTCTATTCTAGGTAATGGGTACCTGTTCTTTATGGTTAGCTTGTTCAACTCTCGATAGTCTATGCACAACCTCATGCTCCCATCTTTCTTCTTAACAAATAAAACTGGTGCTCCCCACGGAGACACACTGGGTCTTATCATACCCTTATCCAAGAGTTCCTGTAATTGGATAGCTAATTCCTTCATTTCTAACGGGGCTAACCGGTAAGGTGCTTTTGAAACTGGCGCCGTCCCTGGGGCCAACTCAATAGCAAATTCAATCACTCTATCGGGTGGTAATCCCGGAAGGTCTTGGGGGAATACATCTTCAAATTCGTTGACTACTGGAATATCTTGTAAGTTGGGCACCTCCTTCTGTGTGTCCACCACATAGGCTAGGTAAGCCTCACTTCCTTTTCGTAGCATCCTTTTGGCCTGAGCCATAGTCAAAAATTTCTGCGTCTGCCTCTTTCCTCTAAATATAACTTCTTTCTTCCCGGGGATATGTAACTTAACTTTCTTCCCTTTACAGTCTATCTGAGCATCGTTGCTAGATAGCCAGTCCATTCCCAAAATCACATCAAACTCCCCTAATTTAAAAGGAATCAGATCAACACTGAAAGATTGCTCCCCTATGCCTATCTCGCAGGCGGGGTGAATCTGGTTAACAGGAATAATTTCATGATTGGCTATTTCTACTTGTAAGGGTTCTATCAAAGGTTTAGCCTTAAGTCTTAACTTACGCGCAAAGTCCTTTGATATAAAAGATTTAGTTGCTCCCGAATCAAATAAAACAATTGCACTGACTGAATTTAGAGAAAGGGTACCTGCTATCACATCTGAATCTTTCATAGCATCCTGGACTGTCATGTTGAAAGTCCTCGCAGTAGGTGGCTTATTAGAAGCAGCCCTGCTTGCTCCCGAAGCTGCTGGTTTGTTCATTGGGCAATCCTTCTTCCAATGACCCTGGCGTCCACACTGATGACAATTGGTGGTTGGAACAACGGCAGGGGTTGATGATGGGCACTTAGTTGAATAGTGGCCCTCCCGACCGCACTTAAAACAGGTTACTGGCCTTCCTTTACACTCCCCAGTGTGATTCCTTCCACATCTGTTACAGGCTGGCAATGGGGGTCGAGACTGGTTGGAATAGGACATTCTTGACTTCTGGCCGCCCTGGCTCACACTCACACTCATTGGTCGCTTAAACCCAGTGTTCCTTCCTGGCAGGGACACTGCTCCTCGATTAAACCTAGTTGGGAAGCTCCTTCCTGCGGAACCTCCACCCATGCTCATACTTTTCCTCTTTATTCCTTTCTTCTCTCTTTCCTTCTGCATCTGTTCACTTCCGACTTCTACAATCGTTGCTTTTTGCACCAGAGTGGCATAGTCCGTAAGCTCAAGGATTGCCACCCTATTCTGAATCCATGGTTTCAGTCCCTGCTGAAACCTCCTAGCTTTCTTTTCCTCAGTGCTCACAAACTCCGGCACAAACCTTGATAATTCAGTAAATTTCGCTTCGTACTCTGCTACAGACAAATCATTCTGCTTTAGCTCCAAGAACTTGAGCTCCATCTGGTTTTCCATAAACCTCGGGAAATACTTTCCCAGAAACAACTGACTAAATCTCTCCCAGGTTATAATAGCATCTGTCTCCATGTTTTTCTTGGCCTCCCACCAGTAGTTAGCTTCTCCTTTCAGAAGGTAGGTAGCAAATACAGTTTTCTGTGCCTCATCGATACTCAAAATCTCAAAAGATTTCTCCATTTCCTTTAACCATGCCCTTGCCTCAACTGGGTCGGCTGATCCGTGGAACTCAGGGGGCTTAAGGGACTTAAAAGCCCTGAAAGAGTTTGCCACAGCATTGCTACTTCCTTGAGGGGGTGGGTTGGGTTGACGTTCCAAATTCTGTCTTAGGAGTTGCATGAACTGGCTCATGGGATCCATGCCTGGGTTTGGTACTGGTTGCTCAACCTCGGTTTCTCCTTCTTCAGCCTCTATCTCAAATCCCTCAACATCATATGTTTCCTCTTCCTCTTCATACAGGGAGTCATCCTGTTCCACATAATCCTCATCTTCCTCTTCACTGTGATCTTGGTTTCTATTGTCCTGATTATGGCTTCCCTGGTCCTCGGACCCAGGGTTCGCCCTAGTTCCAATCTTTCTTGGCGGCATGATTCTGATAATAATAAAAACAATTATTGAGAAAATTCAACACTAGGTCACAATCATATACAACATTGTGCCTTGCACAGCTCTTATAATGGGGAGAACGTATATCGCAATTCTATTAATTTAAGAAAGTTCTAATACGAAGTGCAGTAATAATAATAATAAAACAGTGATCCCGTCACTATGGAACTGAACCGAAAGGAAACAAATATATACATAATGCGAGAATACATAGTTTGATCTGGTCAAAAGTACAACAGTGCTACAGTCATCTGCCCCAAAAGTGATACACAAGAGTCTATCTGTCTAGTCAGAAAAAGGGATGCTATATACAAGTCAACTATCCCGGAAAATTGGCTCTTACTAAGGCCTCGGCTAACTAGACAACTAGACTATTCCATCATCAATCCTGAATCACACACCCGAACGGGTCAGCTCCCAAACCCTTTCCATCGCACGACGGAAGATATAGTCGGCCTGCCGCCTGGAGATCCTACCATGCCTGTCCCCCTGGAGAGATCTGAGTCTCGCTCGGGACGTGAGCTCTATCCCCGTAAGCTCCCTCCTCAAGGATCGGGGTATAGAAGCCCTGGTCTCATAAGCTCGGGCACGCCTACCCGCCCTCTCTGCATCCAACTCCCTCCTGGCCTCATCCAGTCGGGCCTCGGCAACAGCCACTCGGGTCCTCAAAACATCCTGAACATATCCATGAGCCAACGAAGACTGTCTCTGGGCAGGGTCAAGAGGTGGTGAATCCGGAGCCGCTGAGGGTGCCTCCTCGGTCTGCCTAGGCTCGGAAGTATGGGTCTCTGAGCTGTCATCATCAGGAATCCAAGATAGTGGTGGAGGGGTAGGGGCTCTGACCACCGGAAGTGTGGGTAAAGGGATACCAGCATACACTACCATAGATCCAACACGCTCCTCAGCTACTGGGACCTCATCCGGGTCCTCCTCATCTGGAATAGCAATAACCTCTGTCTCTGACTCCTCTGAGGGGTCCTCCTCATCTGAAACAGCAATGACCTCCGTCTCAGGCTCCTCTGGGGGGTCCTCCTCATCCTCCTCCATCTCAGGCTCCTCCTGATCCTCAACATCCAGCAATGCCTCATCATGCTCACGCTCGTACATCTCAGGGTCCTCCATCTCAGGCGCCTACACATTAAACGAGCTAAGTTACTATCATGATACTTATAAGGGTTCCCGTAAGGGTTTTAGCTGTCAGTACTACTTTAAGTAGTCCGACCATGAACTTGGCAAGAGTTCTTATTATCTTTGTGAGTTTATTATTTTATCGTCGCATCATCTCTGAGGTTTATAACGCTTAGCTCTGATACCATTTCTGTAACACCCCCAGATCCGGGGTCGGGAATCCGGGTTGTCACGGTCTTTCTTTCCACAATATCACTTTACTTAATTAATAATAAATACCCTCATGCTGTGACCCCACACTAACACACACCACAACTCGTTATAGTCTCAGAGATGAAATTGAAATAAGTACAAGTCTTTGAATCCACAATTTAAAATTATTACAACCCAAAATGATTACTTGATAATTTACAGTTAATTGCCATTATCTGCCACAAGTTATAATTATACATAATTGGATTCTCAAAAGTAGATGGTCTAAACTACAATGGATCTACCTCTGCAGCTATAGCAGCTACAATATCAGCGGGAAGACGCGGGACGCTTCCCACGTGCTTGCGCTGGGTCTGCTGGAGTCTGGCCATCTCTCCTAACTGTTGTTGTGTGATGAAGACATAAAGCAAGAGTGAGCCTTACAGCTCGCAAGATAATATGTATAGTGGTAACAATAATATAAGTATCTAAATGGATACTTAATAGCATCTCTATCATATGCAAGATAATTACTTGCTAGATATAAGTAAAAACAAGGAATGAAGTTACCAATACTACATCACACTTATATCATATAAAGTTACTTGAACTGCCACCGTTCAAAGTATTATAAGTTTTAAGAAAACATCCCATAGATGAGATCACAAGTTAAGACTTGAATAGATTCAATCTTTGAAATATTATTGAATGAAAAAGTTATGAGATACTTTATTTAGTCCTGATATATATACATATCCACATATATATATATCCCGAAAACATTTCCTGGAACCTCTGTTATGTGAAGTATGAACAGAGTTCGAAACATCCAATGAATTTTGGAAAGGAAAAGAATTTTGGCATAAACCCGATATCTCGCTGATCAGGCAAAGATACCTATAAGTAACCTTTTCTACTAGTAGATGGACGAATTCCCCACTGGTCATCACCCTGGTCATAATTAAGACCTATGCTGGACTGCCACTCAGCCACTTATGCATTTGATAGACTCCCACTGAGCCACTTACACAATAATAGACCGTACCCCGGCCTGTCGCTTATGCCGACTCAATGAGAGGGGCTTACTTCCCGAACGTTGGGCAAGTAATCAATTCATTTACCAAATCTGCAACCTTGTTGCGAATATAAAATACACCACAGAGCCGGATTCCCCAGGTTTTGAGCGAGTATTTAAATCCCCTTAAAAGGAAGATCTTAAATATAAAAAAATGAGTTTTTGGGATCCGCTCTAACTTTTAAAAATCATTTTGAAGACTCGAAAACACTTTAAAGAGTGTTTGGAGTAAGGCTGATTTAATGAAGTAAATCAGTCCCCAGAATATTTAGAAAATGACTGAATATTATTATTTAAATAATATTCCCATAAAGAATAATCTTTATAAAAATAATTGAAGTAGAAGTATTAAAACTTATACTTGAAATAAACCTTAAATAACCAAATATATACTTATATGAAAGTATTATCTTTATTTGAATAATCGAAAATAAGTTTGATTATTGACATCTTATTCTTTAATAAAATAAAGAATATATCTCAGCAAATAATCGGAGTCATAGATCCTCAAATGAATATTCAAATAATATTCAATAAATAAAATAAGCTGAGTCATAATACCTCGAATGAATATTATAAATAATATTCATTAAATAAAATAAAGGAGTCATACATCCTCAAATGAATATTCAAATAATATTCAATAAATAAATAAAAGGAGTCATAAGTCCTCGAATGATATTCGAAATAATATTCAATAATAAAATGAAGTTTAAAGTTATCGAATAAACCTTATTCGATTAATAGTTTGGAAAACTATAACCATATATATATATAAATATATATATATATATATATCCATATCCATATAAAATCTACTCGGGATCCTCGACTCCCGGTTTTAGAAAATATTTTCACCCTTGGGTCCTTATACTAAGGGTATATGCAAGATACAACTATCCTCTAGCATAGGTATTATCAAATAAACCAACAGATATATATCTCAAGAATATAAAACAGGCATGCATATATACCATATCACATGCTACAATATATCGCAACATTTGCTAAATAACAATCATGCAATATCACAAGATAATGCATATACATACATTTACATCACAACAACAGTGTATCGGATAGAATACTTGCCTGAGCGACTTGGGGGTGAGAAAGGCTTGGGACGAGTCTGGTAACCTATAAACAACAAGTAAGTTGGAATTAAACCAAAATCACTTGTAAATCTATACTTTAACTAACTTAGACTCTAACGCTTGTTTTACGCTCACCGATTCGCTTAAGTCACTCGGGTACCCTCGGCTCCACCATTTTTAATAACTTAACCTTTACGAGTTTTAAAGCGATTCCTTCGCGAATGACTTACCAACTGCCTAACGCACTTACCATAAATGTTTCACACATTAATTAACCCTTTTTGGTCTTTAACCTATGTTTCAAAGTAAGGCGAGGGAAAAAGTTTCGTCCGCGAAACGCCGTTACTTGAAACGGTCGTTTCTCCTAAACCGTAAATCGGAATCGAACGAACTACATATCAAAACGAAGCTCGTAACATGAGCTATCTAAACATGGCAGTGGTCACAATTTAGCAGGGGGTTCTCGGGTCCTAATGCTATGCACAAAAACAGTCCAAAGGAAATCGGACGTTACGACGGCTATGTTTACGCGATTTCCCATTTTTAAACTACCCACAATCAACACAAACCATCCTCAAATCCAACACACAACAAACACCCATCCTTATCACATCATAACAACCCCAACCAATTCAATTTAATCATTCATACTTATGCTTAAACTTTACTTTAATCATTCTTAAGTTTCTTTAAATCAAAACCACAAAATTACCATTTCATTTCACTACCATTCCAAATCTCAAACTCTAATCATAACAACAACTACAATAACATCCTACTCATCAAAATCACCTTATAATATATATGAACCTAGGGTTTGAAAATGGTATACCTTCCTTGGAGTGGTGGGTTGAGCTAGGAAGTCTTAAGAAACTTTGAGAAGCCTTAGGAAAGCTTGGATCTTCAAGAAAACAAGACAAACTTCAAGTTAAAAATCTTGAAAACACTATTAATTGTCTTCTTCATTGGTTAAATGAAGAAGTTAGAGAAAGAATTAATGGCTTAAACTCATGATATAGCCATAACTAAGCATAAAGATGGTTAGGGAATTTTCTTACCAATTAAGGATGCTTGGATCTTGATTTTGAGAATTTTAGCTTTGAAAAAAAATGAAAAGCCGAGAGCTAGGTGATGAACAAATGCCTTGGCTGATTTTTTTGATTTTGATGAAATGATTTGCTAGTTGGTTGGCTTGGTTTTGTTTTTGATTTAGCAAATTACCACCTTGCCCTTGAATTTGTGTGGTCCTTAATCAACCACACCTCCCTTCTTCCATGTCATGCTTATGTCACCCTTATGATGTCATCCTCCCTTCCTTGTCTCCTTTCTATTGGTTGGATGACATCACTCCCATTAAACCCTTTGATTAGCTTCCTAATCGTTTGCCTAATGACCGCTGATCTGTTGTACGGTTCGCTTAACTTTCGTTCTCGTTTATCGTTTGAAGGATCATACCCGGGATCTTATTACTTAGGTTCCCTTAACCTTTCTCAATACGTTATATTCCTTTTTATGATCCTCTATTATAATCCTTTAATTTAAATCCTTTTATCCTGTTACCTTATACTCAATTCTCTCCGTATCTTGTGGATTTCCGGGAAAAACCAAAGTGTTCGGAATTGGGTTCTGACGATATTTACATACACTTATATACTTCATATAGTACTAATAAAATCCCAGAATATCCATAACAGAACCCCTACATAGTGTGGCGTGAAAAGTTTTCTCATTCAGCTAAAACACTATTCACAAGGGTTACAAAAAGTTGAAAAAATTTTGGGGTTATTACAATTATCCTCTTACCTTTAAAGTGTCGACCACCTCTTTGGCCCTTCCTGATAGTAAAATTTCCTTACAGTCAATGTCATTTTAACCACCTCCAAATAAATTTTCTACCTTATTTCAATCACAGCTTATGTGAAGATGTTTTCCTCAAAATCTGATTAGTAAAAAAAAATCACCATTTTTCCATAAGTTATTGCCTCAGTCTTTAGAGGTTAATCACTGCCATGACTGACTCTTAATCATAATTAGAACATCTTTTATCCTAAGTCTTAATTGCCCTGAACAATTTCGACCATTACTGGTTCGATCCATACCTTCTCGTGGTTTAACACGTGCCCCACTTGGCATCATATAATTACGTCATATTTCCTTTATCATAATTTCTATTCTTGAGAATTTTGAATATTACCTTTCTCCTTGTAAAACCTCTAAGGTTATCCTTGAATCGTTCCTCATGAATTCCCTAGATACAGGGCATATCAAGATATCATTTATTAATACCAGAATCATTATCTACATACTTCTGAAAAATTTCTCCACTGATCCTTAAAGGTTGTTATTACCTTAATCCTTTCCAATTCATACTGTCAAAACTCATGATGTCCCTATTAAGGGTGAAATGCCAACCTTTATACATCCCCTAGGATTCGTTTTAAGTTATTGATGTTCTATCCTTATTTCCACCTTTAAAAAGGTACATGCATCCTTCCATGGAAAAATCAAGTCATATATCCCTGATAAGGGTATCTTATTCAATCATTTCCACCTCGATAGTCTATACCGAATTTCACAATAGCATCCTTATTCAAGTTAAGGTCAATTCACATGGCCTCCAAAAGATAAAAATGGTTATCCGCTTTTCTTGCCTAATTTGGTAATGATAACAAGGATGTTCAGGAAGATATTGGTCGTGTTCAACGTGAACCTCTTCTTAATAATTCCTTATTTACTTTTGTTGTTTATCTCAACAGTCACCTCAATGTTGGGATATCTTTCATATCTGGCGTCTCCCTTTCTGGGTATCATGCCACCGGTCTTACACTTCACCTTCTTGAAGGTCACTTCCTTCATCCAATTTTCTTAATTTCTTACTTTCTTGTTCCTCAGTCTATCCGCGTCTCATTATTTATCCTTCGAATTATCTCAAGGTTTCCTCGAATCCTCCCAACTTACAGGGGATAAAATATATGTATCTCTTATGCCCTCAACCATCATTTTAACTCATGGTGAATCACCCTCATCCTGACGAATGCATACTTTTATATTTCTATTTCTACGAGTCTTTAGGGTTTCCGCATACCCAACTCCCTTATCATACCTCAAACTCTATTGCCTTTATATTCCTTTCCACTTCAGTTTCTTTTTATTTCCTTTCTCTTATCTTTATTTCATGAACCAACACAACATAAGTATTGATTTCAAACATCCCGTCATTCTGGATTCGTGTCCTCAGAACGAATCTTGACAACTTTTACAACTTAGATTCATAATTCATCATACTCATCCGCTTTTGTTCTAGCTCCAAAGCTTTTACACTATCTCCTTATCTTTGGGAATACTTTACCGAAAACAATTGACTGAACTTAAATCAGTTTATTATAATCTTGCTTCGTGCCTTCCTTGGCCTTTCACCAGCAGGTGGTCTCTCTCTTAGGAGGGTAAGTGACAAAAACAGTCTTTTGTGATTCGTCAATCATTCAAAATCTCAAATGATTCCTTATTTCCTTTAGCCAGGCTCTTGCCTCGACTAGGTCAACCTATTCCTTGGAACTCTGAGAGCTTAGAGACTTAAAGGTCCTGAAAGAATTCCTACCGCATTGTTTCCTGAAGGTGGTGGTTGGGGATAATAGTCTAAGTTCTGTCTAGACAGGTCCAAATTGCCATATAAGAGTACCGTCTCGGGTCTCCTTTCCTTACTCGACTTTCTGTTTCCTTAGTATGAAATATTTCAACCTTCTCCCATAATCGGGGTTATCTTATACATTAAAAACCTTGTTTTCCACTCTATTATGTTATGGGTTCTTTCTTTCTTGATGGCAACCTCCCTGACTATCACATTCAGGGTTTGCCCTAAATCTTATTCCTCAAACTATGGCTCTCATCTAAGTTCTCATCCTTAAGCTCTTGAACTATTAGAACCCAATTTCTGTAGGAACACCTCACTATCCCTTATCATCTTTCTCGGTGTGGATCTCTTCTCCAGTCATTGACTCTCTGCCTTCATTCATCACTTTTTCTGGCACAATATGTTCTTTTCCAAAATTCGGTCTGTATTGCAATCTCAAACAGCTTTTCGGTACCGGCTCCGGTTACCTTCATATCTATTTCCATTTCTCAAAATCTCTTATCAACTCTCCCAAAGACATTATCATCTTGAGTCTCTCCTTTACACTAAGGGCATCAGCCACCATATGGGCTTTCCCCGAATTATACAGAATCTCCCAATCATAATTCTTGATTAGCTCTAACCGCCTCCTCGAGCGTATGTTGAGCTCTTTCTACGTAAAAATGTACTAGAGCTCCTATAGTTTGTGAATCTCGCACTTCTCTCCATACAAGTAGTGCCTCAAATCTTTAGGGCAAAACTATTGCCATGAGCCCAAGCTCATGGGTGGGGATATCGAATTTTATATTCCCTTAATTGTCTTGACGCGTACGCGATTACCTTGCTGTGCTGTATAAGAAGCACCCTAATTCCTTATGCGAAGCGTCACTACACTTCACAAAATCTCATTTTCCATCCGGCAACGCCAACATAGGGAACGTCACCAACCTTTGCTTCGGTTCTTAAAAGTTGTTCTCGCATTTCTCTGTCCATTCGAACTTCTCAGTCTTACGAGTAAGCCGCGTTAAAGGGGCTACTATCTTTACAAACTTGAACGAACCTCTGGTAGTGACCGGCCAATCCTACCTCTGGGAGTTGCCCTAACCATGGTCATCAATTCCTTAGTGGTCCTTTATTCATCTTGTCAGGATCCTTCACGGGATCCTCCTCAGCAACAATCCCTTCTAGGACAACATCCTCAACCGCTACATCCTCAATATCAACATCATCCGGTCCTGCGTTAGGATGCTCTATCGGATCTACAATCGATCTCCAATTAGAATAAAAACATCATCGCGCTGTTACTCCTCAACCTCAGGGTTCGGAGTCCCGCTACCATATACAATAACGAACTACGCTTCTATCACGATATTTATAAGGGTTCCCATAAGGGTTTTAACTGTCAGTACTAATTAGGTAGCCCGACTATGAACTTGGCAAGAGTTCTTATTATCTTAACGTCACATCATCTCTGAGGTTTTATAACGCTTAGCTCTGATACCACTTCTGTAACACCCCCAAATCCGGGGTCGGGGATCCGGGTTGTCACGAGTTCCATTTCCCTTAATAACACCCAATCTTAATAATAATCAACTACTCTGTACTGTGACCCCACAATAAACACACACACCACAAGTTATAGTCTCAGAGATGAATATCCAAAAAAAAAATCACAAGTCGTTTTATTCCACAATTATATGCCAATACACCTTAAAAGGGTTTCTGAATAAATTTACATTTCTTTGCCATTATTACAATTCATAAATATACATAAATCTGGTACATTAAAAGTTGAAGCCTAGCCTATTGGTAGTTCCTACCTCAGCTACAGCGACATCAATGCCTATGGGAAACTGCGGAACGTTTCCTATCCGCTCACGAATTGAGAGCTTGGTCATGTTCATCTTTTCTATCTGTTGTTGTGTGATGAAAGAAGAAAGCAAGGGTGAGCAACAAGCCCACCAAAATAATATGTATAATGATTTACAGTATATGAGCCTTCTCATAGTACTCATGAAAGTCTTGGTCAAAAGAAATAAACCAAGTTTGATATCTTAATGCGATGAAGTCGCAAAATATTCAGTATATATACATATATATTTCAAAATCTTGGAAGTCCTCTTCCATGCATAATATACACAGAGTTCCAGTTTATAACTGTATAAAACTATCGTTGCAAGGTGATCTCATATATCTAACCTTGTCTCAATGTTTTTCTGAAAATCTTTGACATGCATAAGATAATCATTTACTAGATATAAGTTTAAAATATGAAGTTACAAGATACTCCAATATACTTATATCTTTTTCCAAATACTACTTGAACTACCACCGTTCAAGTTATAATTAGTTCAAAAGTTCATCACATAGATGAGACTACAAGATAATACTTGAATAGATTCAATCTTTAAAATATCATCAAAATAAAATGAGTTATAATACTTCATTGATGCAAACATCATTTTGAAAACTTGACCCTGCCAACACTCAACAATCGCCCAACCGTAGCCTTTCTATCGAAGTGCTCAGGGTAGTGTTGCAGAAATATCCAATTGGATGATGAACTCATTACGGGAGTTTTCCGCGCCAGGAAGACCACTTACGATGATGAGTCGTAGTAGTACAACCCCACCATTTTCTACATGTAGAGGAGAACCTGTCGGATTTACTTTTCAACCGAACACTGAACTCCTAAGGAATGGACCGCCTTAGCGGAACTTCCAGGCCATTTGGGCCAATATAATAAGGCTGGGCCGGCGCCACTCGACCACTTACGCCACTCCTAGTTCAGATGAAATCCATGACTCTGAAATGTAAAGCTCGTTCCCCCTTTCCCCAAGTAGAAACTTGTTGATACGGCTCCACCAAGAAGTCGTATCTAGTTGGAAAGGAGAACTCACCGATATTTCCCAGGCGATGCCTGTTAATAGATTAACTTGTTCCAAGAATTTTACTCCCCGAGTGTTGGGTAAGTAATCAATTCATTTAACAAAATAGCAACCTTGTTGCGAATATAAAACACACACAGAGCCGGATCCCTCAGGTTTTGAGCGAGTATTTAAATCCCCTTCGAAAGGAGGATCTTAAATATAAAAATGAGTTTTGGGATCCGCTCTAACTTTTAAAAATCATTTTGAAGACTCGCAAAACATTTTTAAGAATGTTTGGAGTGATGCTGATTTAACAAAATAAATCAGTCCCAATATATTAGAAAATATCTGAATATTATTATTTAAATAATATTTCCATAAAGAATAATCTTTATAAAAATAATTGAAGTAGAAGTTTTAAAAATTATACTTGAAATGAATATAAAATAACCAAAGATATACCTATACGAAAGTACTATCTTTATTTGAATAATCAAAAGTGAGTTTGATTATCGACACCTTATCCTTTAATAAAATAAACAATATATCTCAGCAAATAATCAGAGTCATAGATCCTCAAATGAATATTCAAATAATATTCAATAAATAAAATAAGCTGAGTCATAAGCCCTCGAATGAATATTCGAAATAATATTCATTAAATAATAAGCTGAGTCATAATACCTCGAATGAATTTTATAAATAATATTCATTAAATAAAATAAAGGAGTCATACATCCTCAAATAAATATCCAAGTAATATTCAATAAATAATATAAAGGAGTCATAAGTCCTCGAATGAATATTCAAGATAATATTCATTAATAAAATAAAGTTATCGAATAAACCTTATTCGATTAATAGTTTTGAAAACTATAATCATATATATATAAATATATATATATATAAAATCTACTCGGGATCCTCGACTCCCGGTTTTAGAAAATGTTTTCACCTTTGGGTCCCTATACTAAGGGTATATGCAAGTTACCGCTATTCTCTAGCATAGGTATTATCAACTGAACCAACAGATATATATGGCAAGAATACGAAACAGGCATTCATATATATACCATATCAGCATGCTTCAATATATCGCAACATTTGCTAATTAATCAACATGCATCTATCACAAGATAATGCATATACATATATACATCACAACAATAGTATAACGGGTAGAAAACTTGCCTGAGCGACTGGGGGTTACAAATGGCTCGGGACGAGTCTGGTAACCTATAAACAACAAGTAAGTTGGAATTAAACCAAAGTCACTTGTAAATCTATACTTTAACCAACTTAGACTCTAACGCTTGCTTTGCACTTACTGATTCTCTTGAGTCACTCGAGTACCCTCGGCTCCACCATATTTAATAATTAACCATTACGAGTTTTAAGGCGATTCCTTCGCGAGTGTCTTACCAACTGCCTAACACACATAACATAATTGTTTCATACACTAATTAACCCTTTAAGGTCCTTAACCAAGGTTTCAAAGTAAGGCGAGGGGTAATGGTTCGGTCGCGAAACGCCGTTACTTAAAACGGTCGTTTCTCCTAAACCCTATATCGGAATCAAACGAACTACATATCAAAATGAAGCTCGTAACATGAACTATATAAACATGGCAATGGTCAAAACCTAGAAGGGAGTTCTCGGGTCCTAATATTATGAACAAAAGCAGTCTAAAGTAAATCGGACATTACGACGGCTATGTTTACGCGATTTCCCAAATTTTTACCATTCCAAATCATATCAATCCAACTACCAATCAACAACAACTCAAGATACAAATCAATTCTACTGATTTCAGTCATATAAGCTCAAGGATCTCAATCCAATCATATATTATAACATCTCCAAATTCAACTAAACTACTTAACAATTAAGCTCGAATCATGCTTATCATTCAAATTACTACTCATCCATCCAAACCATCTCCAAACTTCAACATTCAAACTTATTACTAAAGGGTGTGAAGATTTATACCTTCCTTGGGAGGTGTTAAGTTGCTAGGAAGCCTTAGGGAGCCTCCTAAGCTTGATCTTTCCAAAAAAATCAAGAACACAAAGTTAGGCTTTGAAGTTTCTAAAAGTCCGATTTAAAGAACTGTAAAAATGAGGGTCTTACCATGCTTATTTGGAAGAGACTTGTGAACAAGAGTTTTAGGACATCTCAATACCTTTCCGACGAGCTATAGAACACAACTTTTGAGTGAGTATTGAAGGAGATATGGCAGTTTGAAGTTGCTGGGTTTGTTTTAGCCGAGAGCTTTCTTCTTGAAATGGGAAAGTCAACTTCTAATTTTTGTGTTTTATGATATTTGCTTGGTTGCTTCTCCTTTTTGGCCTTGGAAAATGTTTTAGCTTTTTACCAGGGTCAATTTTACATGGCCCAAAATCAACCAACAAAACAAAACCCCTTGTCATGCTTATGTCATCTTGCACATGTCATAATGCTTCCACTTGTCCACACCTTGTTGGTTTGATGACATCATCATCCCTAACCTCCTTGATTAACTCCTAATTGCTTGCCTAATGACCGCTGATCTGTTATACGGTTCGCTTAACTTCATTTTCATTTATCGTTTGAGGGATCATACCCGGGATCTTATTACTTAGGTTTCTTTAACCTTTCTCAATACATTATATTCCTTTCATGATCCTCACTTATAATCCTTGAATTTAAATCCTTTTTATTCTGTTACCTTATACTCAATTCTTTCTGTATCTGGTAGTTTCGGGAAAAATCAAAGTGTTTGGAATTGGATTCTGACGATCTTTACATACACTTATATACCATATAGAGTACTAATAAAATCTCAGAATATCCATAACAGAACCCCTACATAGTGTGGCATGAAAAGTTTTCTCATTCAGCAAAAAACTATTCATAAGGGTTTCAAAAAGTTCCAAAAATTGGGGTTATTACACTATTCAGACAGAGAGAGATAATGTTGTGTATGTTAAGAACAACTCAGAATATTCTAAGTAGTGGAAACTGGAAAGAGGGGTTAGGTTATAAAGAAGGTAAAAGTGAGAAATGGACTTTGCCAATTAAGCCAATTGCTATCAAATAGATTGTAAAGCCAAAGGTAAATCCTGTTAAATTTATTGCAAAAACAGTTGTGTCTGATTCTGAAGAGATGAAAGACTCTAAAACAGAAGTCAAAGAAAAGTCAACTTCTGACAAATTAAAACAGGATAAACCAGCTTTGGTAAACATTGGCTTAATGACAAAGAAGCAGCTTAAGTATAAGCTGAAAGAGATTAAAAATGTGAACAAGGTAAAGGAAGCTAGGAGAAATAGGAATGGAAAGGAAAGTGTGAATAAAAGTAATAATTATATGCCTTTTCATAATGCTCCTAGAAAGAAATGTAATAATTGTGGAAACTCTAACCATCTTGCTTCTTTTTACAGGAAAAATAAAGATATAAACTATTTACCTCCTAGATCAGGAGTTAAGAGTCAGTCTGTTAGGTTTAAACCACAAAATCCTTATTGTCATTGTGGTAGTTTATGGCATTCTATTTATACTTGAAAGGAATATCATAGTTTGTACTATGATTATTATGAAATAAAACCTTCTTTAAAGAAAATTAGTGTAATTCCTTCTAGTGTAAATTCTGATGCAAAGTCTGATATAAAGTCTAATAAAAAGCATGTTAGCATAAACTCTGAAACTAAATCCGCTGCAAATGCTAACAAACTTAACAAGGCCAAAGGATCCAAGCAAGTCTGGGTCCTTAAAACTAATCAATAGTGGTCATTGTGATTGCAGGGCAACAGGAAAAACATCTTGGTTCTGGACAGTGGATGTTCAGGACCTATGACTGGAAATAAAGCCCTGCTATCAGACTTTGTGAAGAAAGCAGGCCCAGGAGTTTCTTATGGAGATGGAAACATGGGAAATACTCAGGGATATGGAAATATCAATCTTGGGAATGTCATATTTGAAATAGTAGCTCTTGTCTCTGGACTTAAACATAATCTGCTAAGTGTGAGTTGTTAGTCCCTAACAATGCAACAAGAATTATAAAGGGGGGTGTGAATGGAATTCTTGAACCTTTTCTCAAATTATAAAATGTTCTATATTGATAATATATATATATATATAAGTGTTTGATTTGCAAAGTGCGGAATAAGAAGTTAGTAAAATCAAAACACCAGTAATTAAAAACACAAGTCTTTAAAAACTTTCTGGTGGATTTGAATGTATCCACAAGAGATATATTATATCAAGAGAACTCTGTGTAGCAAGATTTGCTCACAGCTGCTTACACATGTGAACAACTAAGTTTGCAGAGAAATACTAAGAATACAGCTTACAAATGTTTCTCTGAGAATTTTCTTGCTTAGTGTTCTTGTTGTTCTATTTGCTACTTCTGGGTTTATATATCACCAAGATTACAAAGTAATAAGACAAGATAATAAAACAAAACCTATCAAGTCTAATACTATGCTGTCATTACTCTATTCCAGCATCTTTGAATATCTTCATAATAGCATGGAAATCGCAATGCTCTCTTGTTCTCTAAAACCCAGTTGAATAGGCTTCCACATTCCTTTGCATACACTCGACGCATGTGACTGTGTTGTCACTGTCAACTGATGTTTGAATTGATTATCGGTCGGGTACATGATCATCCATTGGGTTGCCTTGTTGATGATCCGTCGAGTGGCATTGTTGTTTATCCGTTGGGTAGCTATCTGGCACTTGACTTCATTTCATTTATTCAGAATTACAAGACATCATCTATGTACAATTAATCAACCTATTCTGTATATCTAATTAAAGTCAACATGACTTGAGTGCTACTATAGAATCTAAACAAGGTGTATGCAGAAATATGCTACAGACTCATTATTACACAAGCTACTCACTTGATGGATAATTGATCATCATCCGTCGGGACTATATAGAGTCCGTTGGGACTATATACCTTCTCCGTCGAGTGCTACATTTTTCACTAATTAAATCTACTAAGGTGTTTTGTGAATGAAATCATCAAGTTCACAACATATCCACAACAATCTCCCCAATTTATGTCTACTGGAATTGTAGCCATAAATTAAGAGAAACTTGATGATAACAAAACACCCTAAAAATACAACTTTAAAAGTATGTAGATAAAACTGTAAAGTGCTTCAAATAACAAAATGCACAAAGATTAGCTCACAGTCATTTTCAAGGTGCTCCTCTAGCCTGAGCAGTTTAATCTAATTTCTTGAAGGTCTGGATCTCTTTCCTAGCTTTCTATTGTTTTCTTCTACCTGATTTTGGAGCTGTCTGTGGAATTCCAGTTCATCAGATTCTGAGAGATTTAGTTTTTCTTGCATTTCCAAAAGAGTCTCATTGCTAGAGATGCTCAATTGGTCTTCTAATCTGAAAAATCTTCTAACTCTTTTGTCTATCATGAACTCCATCAGCCAGTAGGGCCTTAGATGCACTCTACTTCCTGTGTAAGGAATAGTTAGAGTCTTTGGGAGTGCATCTTTAGCTCTAATACTCCTCAGTTCTTCAATCTTCTTTAGAACCAGTCTTCTTGCAGTTACATTGAATCTAAAGTTCTTCTTGAATGATGAATAAACCTTTATCAGCACAGATTGGCTTTCTTGAAGGATCCTGTGAAGTGGCCATTGAATCTCCTTTCCTCCCTTGTACTTGAAAACTAACCTTTCAGGTAGATTCCCGTAGGCATCAATCCCTCTAACTTCTTCCAGTTCATCTAGATAGAGATTTAGATCAGAGAATTCCTTGATGTCATATAAGTACATGTAATGTCCCTTGTTGACTTTAGATTGAGCTTTGATTAGAGATTTGGATTGAGAGGGGGCATCTTCACTTTCGTGACTGCTCTGACTTTGTTCTCTTTGGCTTGTTAAGGATTGGCAAATTGAAGTCAAGAAATGGTAGACTTTCCCGGTCTATTGGTTCATCTTTAGGCACAATAGGTTCACCATGAATGTTCCTGTAAGGATCCACCACCTTAATGTCTTCAAATACCACTAAGGGTTTTGATGCTAGAGTTGTAGTTGGAATGAATTCCTTGGGAAACTGATCCTCCAATTCCTTACCAACAAAGTTCAATTTCCTTTGGTTCTTTTGGCCAATTCCTTGTATATGTGAGATTTCTTCTATTGTGGTTCAACTTGCTTCTTTGGATCTTGAGATTCAGTGATTTCAGATGGCTGAGCAGGAATTTTGTGTGGTTTCACAGCTTGTAGCTTGGCCAAGATAGCAGCTTGCTCTTTCTTTGTTTAACCTTTTTAGCATCTAGAGCAGCTTGCTTCTTTTCTTGCTTCAATCTTGCCTTTTCTTCTCTCTTTGCTTCAGCAAATGAGGATGTCCAGCCACCACACAAATTTCTTTTCCATTCCTGAAAACTGTAGCAATTGTCCTTTTCAAAGCTGAATCAGCTGGATCCTTGTAGAAGGGAATGGATCTTGACAACAGTTTCTTCTCATCAGGCTTAGGTGTCTCATACACTGTGTCCAAAGGGTTCTTTAGTGAGGTTTTTGGATAGTTCACCCTTGGCTTCAAAAGTAATTCAGCCTTTGGAGATTTGATGCAAGATGGCTGTCCTCTTTCCAGATAGTTCATGCTCATTTCATTCACAGAGATTTGCCTGACTTGAGAGTGATGAATGGCTGACTTTTCTGGCTTCTTTGCTAGCCTAAACTTTTTTGAATATCCTCATCAATTTTCTCCCAGTTGATTGGAATCAGCTGCTCCTGTTCAGCTGCTCTTAAATTGGCTGCTGCTTCATTTATCAGATCACTGCTATCTTTGGCTGGTGGCTTGGTGAAAGTAAATGAAGGCACAATTACTTTGCTAACTTCAATGTTGAGCACTTTTTGCTCCCCCTCACTCCTAGAATTCTCTTTCTCCCCCTTTTTGTTATCAGCAAGTTAAGTAGAGGAGGTCTGTGCGGCCACCAGTTTCTGAAGCAAGTCTGTCGTTGAGCTTGGTGTAGATGAATTGCTGTAAGAGATGCTTCCATTGCTGGCATTCTTGTATCTAAGGCATCTATCTTTGTGGCAAGATCAGAATTTTTCCTTAGTTGTCTCTTGATGTCAAGCATTGTGGCTTCTGGAAGTTTAGAGTCCATTTTGTCAGAAATGACCTTTTCATCTTATCAATATCACCTTTGATAGTGTTGACATCTCGAGCATGTTGAAAACCTTGAATTTGTTGTAGTTGTAGAGAAGTAAGATGTGCTGGAAGGAGCTTTTGGTGTTGGCATTTGTGGTGCTTTGAAGAGCAGAATTTGTCTGATTTATGAGTTGAATCTGGGTTTTCTTGAAGTAGTGTTCATCACAGTGCTTTGAAAATGCCCAAGATGGCATGCCTGATCTTGAACTAGAGCCTACTTCTCCCCCTATGTCCAATGGCTCTTCTTCACTATCTCCACCTTCACCTCCAAAGAATTCTTCTGAACCACTAGTCTTATAATCAACATCACCAACTGTAGAGGGCAAAGTTGTGATGGCATCCTTAGCTCTTAGCATTGACTGTGTGGTGTGCACCAAGTTAAGCATCCTTTCTGCATTGTCATTGCACTATTCAGCTAGAAGTTGATATGCTGGAACAGGGTGAGTAAATGTCTCAGCATTAAGGGAGGTGGAATCTTAACAGCTTGAGGTTGCTGAGATAGTCCCTCCCTGTCTGCATCCTGGACATTCATTAACTCACTTACAATAAACATCCACCCTTATATCTTCAGTACCTGTTTTTCTCTCATTTTCTCTCTTTGTTGCATCAAGGTCTCACCTTGGACCCACCCTCACCTTCACCATCTACTCCACACATTCTCTTTTGCCAATCCGGAAGAATGGATTGCATATTTTCACTCTTTTCCTCTCTTTTTTCGTGGGAGCAACCCAAACTCTCACTTAGTTCACTCCCTTCCCTCAATCCTAGGAGTGATTGTACTACCACTAAGTATTCTGCACTTGAGATAATTGACAAAATTTGAAGCTGTGCAGAGACACTCGACGGATGAGGAATATCATTCGACTTAGTAGTTTGACTATCCGACGGATAACTGCTGTTAGGCTTATCCAACGGGATACAATCACTACTCGACGGATAAACAATATCCATCGAGAGCAGTAATAAATGAGTTTGGAGTGGAGACTATTGTGGACTCTGTGCAGATTGATGAGAATTTTGGCACAAATGTCTCAATAGTTCCTGAAAGAATTGGCAAGTGAGCCAACAAATCATCCAAAAGATGATGCTCACTTGCACTAGATTTTGGCTTCCCCAACAGAGTTAAATAAGGGGAATCAGGAATTGATGTGTTGATCATATCCACATCCAGAGAGTTTGTGGGAGAATTTGGGGTTTGGGGTGCTTCTATAACTAAAGATTTTGGCTGTGACTCCACATTTATTGGAGCCATATCAATCTGACTTTGAAAAGGTACAGTGACTGTGTCTTTAGCACCAGTTTGCACAGTGTGTGAACCCTGTGCATCCCCCAGGGTTTTGGTTCTTTTTTTTGGCATTGGTTTGGGGTGAGCTTGTGTCCCTTACCCTTTTGGCCTGTGCTCTTGACCGAGAGCTTTGTTCAATAGTCACATCCTTTTGGGAGGATGCAACTAGCAATGAGCTTATTACCTTATTAAGCACTGTAGTTTGTTGGGAAACTGCAGTGTGGCTAAGCTGGGAAACACTCACCTCTCCAACCTTATCCTTAGGATTTCTTTGATGTTCACCCTATCCCTCACCTACCATACCCACCTTCACACTCCCCTCTTTAGGTTTGGTGAATTTTGCAACTGACATCTTTTGAGAGATGCCAGAGGGGGCTTTATTTGACTTGGATTTAGAAATTTGGATTTGGTAGTTTGGGTAGGCAACTTTTGGGTCATTGACACAGTTGCCATAGCTACACTAGAGTGCAAAGAAATTTATGAGGTTGGAAGAGTAGAGACAGATGAGATTACCGCACTTACCTGAGGTGCTTCCATTACAGGGAAATAGAAGAGTGGCACCTCTTTGTGATGGTTTACCCTGTTCAATTCTGCAATAATTCATCTCTCTTGAACCCAACAATCTAGTTTGTTGGTTGGGTTCTCAAGCACAATTCCCTCAGAGAGGTGGTTAGCTAACATCATGAAAAATCTAGCATAGTAAACATTTTTACCCCTATTATTTAACTCACATAACTTAAACCCCAACTCAAACAAAACAAGATCACTAAAGTTAAAGTACTTATCATAACTAGCATGTAAAGCATGTTAAGCATAAAGATATTGATAGAATCAAATTTACTGATTTTACCAGAGAATACCTTAGTAACTACATCACATAGATAACTCCATTCATTCCTAAGACCCAACCTCCTAATTTCACTTAACTTACAAGTAGAGAGTGCATAGTTCATGGAGTTATTAAGCATGTTAATAATGTCATTGTCTGTGTGTGGTGAAGTTACAGTATTATCAGGAATCTTGAAGCTTACTTCAACAACATCACTATTAATACAGAATTCCTTACCTTTAATAGTGAGTGTGATGGTTTTATCAGTTGAGTTGTACACATCAATTGACCACATTTCTTTAACAACCTCACAGAAGATGGTGGGTGATTCCAGCATGTCATAGTTGAGTTTGCAGTTCTTCACAAAATCCATCATTTTGTGGTAGTCACCAGACTGTTGAATCCCCTTGTTTACTAGAGTCATGAAGTTGTTCTTCTCATAGATAAATCCAGTTGTGACAGGATCTTGATGACTGGTGCCATTGTTAAAGAGTGGAAATTACAGAGATAGAGATAATAATTGCTTTTAAGAAAGAGAGAGTTTAGAGCAGATGATTTGAGAGTGATAAAAGAAAAGTAATGAAAATGAATTATGCTTTTATACTATCTCAAAAATAACTGTCAAAAATAATAAAGTAAAAAAAGTAACCAATAAGAATTGCCCAAAATAGCCGTTTAAAAATAAACTGTAAAAATTCCTTCTATTATCCGTTGTGTTATACTTGCAAACTGTAAGTATACTCGATGGATAATGTTCAGGGAATTAACGGCTAAAAATAAGACAATTCGACGGATGAGGATAAATTAGTTATCCGTCGAGTCATAAAATATTCCAGAAAAGTAATTGATTTATTAATAAAATGTATACCGACGGATGATCAAACTCGATGGATAATGATCATCCGTCGAGATGTAAATTTTGACTTAGCCAAAATTTCATCCAAGACTGAAAAATCAATTAAATTTCTGGCTGTATTACAACTTGCAAATTATCTGAAAAGATTTAAGAATAATTTAGCGTACCTAACTCACTTACCAACCTTGAAAAGTGGATTCATCCAGTGGCTTGGTAAAAATATCTGCAAGCTGCTTTTCACTTGGAACAAAATGTAGTTCCACAGTACCATTTATTACATGTTCCCTTATGAAGTGGTACTTGATGTCTATGTGCTTTGTCCTTGAATGCTGTATTGGATTTTCAGTGATGGCAATTGCACTTGTGTTATCACAGAAAATTGGAATCCTTTCAACTTGCAAACCATAGTCTAGCAGTTGGTTTTTCATCCATAAAATCTGTGCACAACAACTGCCAGCAGTAATATATTCAGCTTCAGCTGTAGAAGTAGAAACTGAATTTTTCTTTTTACTGAACCAGGACACAAGCTTGTTTCCTAGAAATTGACAGGTTCATGTTGTACTTTTTCTATCAATTCTACAACCTGCATAATCTGCATTTGAATAACTAGTTAGATCAAAACCATAATCTCTAGGGTACCAAATGCCAAGTTTTGGTGTTCCCTTGAGATATCTGAAAATTCTCTTAATAGCTACTAAGTGAGATTCTCTAGGATCATCCTGAAATTTAGCACAAAAACATGTAGCAAACATTATATCTGGCCTACTAGCTGTTAGGTACAGAAGTGAGCCAACCATGCCCCTATAACTTGAAATATCCACAGACTTTTCAGTAGTGTTTAATTCAAGCTTAGTTGCAGTGGCCATGGGAGTTTTTGCAGATGTGCAATCCATTAGATCAAACTTCTTCAAAACATCATAAATGTATTTAGTTTGAATAATGAATATTCCATCACTAACTTGCTTAACTTGCAAACCAAGAAAGTAAGTTAGTTCTCCCATCATACTCATTTCATACTTACTTTACATCAATTTGGAAAACTTTTGCAAAGTTTTTCATCTGTAGAGCCAATAATAATGTCATCTACATAAATTTGAACAAGTATACTAGAGCCATTAACATTTCTAAAGAAAATAGTTTTTCTACAGTACCTCTAGTGAAATGATTCTCTAAAAGAAACTTTGACAGAGTGTCATACCAGGCTCTAGGTGCTTGCTTCAGTTCATAAAGTGCTTTCAAAAGATAGTAAACATATTCTGGAAAATTTGGATCTACAAAATCAGGAGGCTGACTCACATAGACTTCCTCCTCCAAATCTCCTTTCAGAAAGGCACTTTTGACATCCATTTGATAGACTTTGAAATTGGCATGGGCTGTATAGGATAAGCAGATTCTGATGGCTTCAAGTCTTGCAACAGGAGCAAATGTTTCATCAAAATCTATTCCTTCTTGTTGATAATAGCCCTTAGCAACCATTCTAGCTTTGTTCCTGACTACTATTCAATTTTCATCCATCTTGTTTCTGAATACCCATTTGGTTTCTATTGGATTCTTTCCTTTAGGCTTGGGTACCAGCTTCCATACCTTATTCCTCTCAAATTGGTTTAGCTCCTCCTGCATAGCTAAAATCCAATCAGGATCCAACAAAGCTTCTTCTACCTTCTTTGGTTTTTCCTTAGAAAGAAAGCTAATGTATAGACATTCTTCTTGAGTTGCTCTTCTTATTTGAACTCTAGAAGATACATCACCAATGATGAGCTCAAAGGGGTGATCCATTGTCCATTTCCTTTGTTGCGGTAGATTAGCTCTAGATGAAGAGGCCTCATTGTTGTCTTGATGTGTGATTGAGTTTTGATATTAGAAACTCCCCTGAGTTAATGGATCTTTGATTTGAGAAAGGGGAGCTTTCTGTAAGTGATCTATCTAACTCTCAGGTTCTTTTGATGACCCGACGGATGGTGAATTTTGAGTACCGATGGATGAAGCTGGTTGTCTCCCGACGGATAGAGCAGATTGTCTCCCGACGGATGAAACATTTTGCAACTCGACAGATGTTGAATTTTGTGCTTCATTGGTAGTGGATTTTTCAGTATTATCCTTTGATACTGTTTCTTGATCACTTTCATCATCACTGTCATCACTAACCATCTCCACATTGCCAAATTTGAGGCACTCATGGTAATCTCCATCTTGCAGTCCTTCAATCTTTTTATCATCAAACACAACATGTGTTGATTCCACAACAATGTTGGTTCTTAGATTGTAGACTCTATATGCTTTACCATCAACATATCCAATAAAAATTCCTTCATCTGCTTTAGCATCAAACTTCCCATTCTGATCAGTTTGATTTCTCAAGATATAACATTTGCAGCCAAAGACATGAAGAAAATTTAGAGTTGGCTTCTTGTTCTTGAACAATGATAGGGAGTCATGCATTTTGCTTGATTAACTAGAGAAATTTTGAGTGTAGCATGCAGTATTTATAGCTTCAGATGTTGGTAATTTAGACTCTTCAAGTATTGTCCTTGCAGCTTCAATAAGTGATCTATTCTTCCTTTCTACTACTTCATTTTGTTATGGAGTTCTTGCTGCTGAAAACTCATGCAAAATCCCATTTTCTTCACAAAATGCTCTCATGACAGAATTCCATTGTCACTCCTGATTCTTCTAACTTTGAAATTAGGATGATTGTTGACTTGCCTTATGTGATTGATGGATTTCACTAGACTCATCTTTAGACTTTAGGAAATATGTCCAAGAGAACTTTGACAAATCATCTACAATTACTAGGCAAAATCTTTCCTTGAGATGGACAACACATTGACTGGTCCAAACAAATCCATGTGTAACAATTACAAGGTTCTTCAATTGTTGAATCAAGCTTCTTTCTGAATGATGCTTTAATTTTCTTTCCCTTCTGGCAAGCATCACACAGTCCATCTTTAGAAAACTCCACTTGAGGAATGCCTCTAACCAGTTCTTTCTTTACAAGTTCATTCACAGTCTTGAAGTTTAGATGGGATAGCTTCTTCTACCATAACCAACTTTCATCCTGACTTGCTTGCTGAGAAGACAAGTAACTGATTCTGCATTTGATGAGTTGAAGTCAGCTAGGTACACATTTCCTTTTCTCACACCAGTGAGAACCACTTTGTTGCTCCTCTTGTTAGTCACAACACAGGCTTCTGAGTTGAAGGTTACTGAATATCCTTTATCACAAAGCTGGCCGATACTCAACCAATTGTGCTTGAGACCATCCACTAAGGCAACATCTTCTATGATGACATTGTCTTTTGAAATCAAGCCATATCCCACAGTATAACCCTTGCTGTCATCTCCAAAAGTAATACTTGGGCCAGCTCTCTCCTTAAACTCTGTAAGCAGGGTAGATACACCAGTCATGTGTCTTGAACAACCACTATCCAAGTACCATAGATTCTTTCTGTTTCCCTGCACACATCAAAATCAAATCAAGTTGATTTTGGTACCCAAGTTTCCTTGGGTCCTGCCTTGTTAGCTTTATTTTTCTGTTCTTAGGCTTTATCTCATTTGACTTGGGGATATCAGATTCATCCTTAGTCATTGAGTTGAACCTTTGAAACCATTCATTACAACAGAATTATCATGCATATTTTGATTAACAGGAAATTACATGCTATTAGTAAACATGTTATTCCAGTAAGGCATGCTAAATGGCATTTGTGGCATACTAAATGTAGCATAATAGGATTAGGTGCAAATGGCATATTAGCACATTGTGCATTCATATTCTGTGCAGACATAGCATTCATAGGCATAGAAGGCATGGCATTTATGTTAGGAAAATGAGGTGGCACAAATATGGAAGTAGGCATGATAGTTTTGCAATTAACAGATAAATGATTTACACTACCACACTTGACACTGATTTTTCTAGGAGCATATTTATCAGGTGTGTAGTTGTTATGCTTGTTAATTCCTACTTTACCATTTCTATTATTTTCTTTTTAGCCTCTGTTTTAACCTCAATCTTTTCCAGTCTGTCACTCAATTGCTTGACAGTCATATGACCAACATTGGCCTTTTCTCCTTCTTCATTTGACTGGATTCTCCTAGAAAAAATTCTTGGAAATGATCCATATTTCTCATTTAACTTGGTAAGTTTGGCTTTACTCACAGGTTTGCTCACAGTCGATGGATGAGGATTTATATCACTCGACGGATAACCCTTTTTGTTATCCGACGGATGACCCTCATCATCTGTCGAGTCTACATCTGTTAGAATTCCTTCAACCAAATTGGATTCCAGCTTCTCCTTATTCTTCTTCCAGGCTGCATCACAAAAGGACACAATACTTTGAACCTTGGTGATTTGAGCATGAACATTTCTAGATGTTTTCCACGCCTTAATCATCTCCTGTTCTCGTTCAAGCTGCTTCTTCATGATCTCTTCTTTCTTCAAGGACTCAGTTAATTCATCCTTGGCAATTTACACTCAATTCTTAATTTTTCAAATTCAATGAACTGAGACTCTAGCACATTATTCCTCTTACTTAAAAACAAATTGTTTTCTTTGATTTTAGCATTTTCCTTAGGGCTAACTTGTCTCTGTTTCATCAGACTTGGCCATTAGGGCTAGATTGACATAGCTGACATCTTCATCCTCATCCAGACCATCTGCTGCCCAGTCATTTCTGTGTAATGAAAGCCATTTCCTTTTGTTTGAGCAACTCAAAGTATTTATGTTTATAATCCATAGGCTCAAACTTTTTTTGCTGGAATCTGACTTTTTACACTCACTGGCAAAGTGCCCTGCTAAGCCACATTTGAAACATTTAAATTTTGATCCACCATGTTCTTATTTGGCTTAGCTGCTCCAAAGTTCTTCTTGAACTTGAGCTCGGAAAATCTTCTGGAAAGAAATGCTAGATGTTCATCAATATCTTCCATGTCATCTTGGCTCAAAGAATCTTCATTTTCTGCTACAGCCCCTTGCCCTTGTTTTCACAGACCTTTGAAGTTGATTCTACAACTTCCATCTTCATTTTTTTCTTTCTCTAACTCAGCAACTAGTGCAATGGATCCTCCTTTCTTCTTTCATCTCTCCACCCTCTCATCTTGCTCTATTTCAAGCTCATAAGTTTTCAGGATGCCATACAGTCTCTCCAAAGTAAACTCCTTGTAATCTTGAGAGTTCTCAATGAGATTGTCATAGGTTCCATTCCTTTGGAAGAAATCTAAGGAACTTAAGATTGGAGTCTTTTGTCTGATAGACCCTTCCATGCAATTCAGAGCATTTAGTAGTTTTGAAATCTACTAAAAATGTCAGTGAGAGACTCACTATCTTCACTATGAAAGTGCACATATGCTGAATTAGTAGCCGCATCTTATTTTCTCTAACTTGTTCAGTGCCATCACAAATAATCTGTATAGTATCACAAACTTCCTTGGCAGTTTTTTAATTGATGATGTTGTCAAACATGTCACTATCAACTCTATTGAACAGGATATCCATGGCTTTCTTATCTTTCCTGACTTGTTCAATATCAGGATCTAACCATTCATGCCTTGGCTTGGGAACTGATGGCTCATTTCCAGTTGCAGCTCTCATTGGTACATGAGGGCCTCTTTCTATGCAATCTACATAGGTCTCATCTTGATAAAGTAAATGAAGATGCATCTTTACCTTCCAGTGATGGTAAATGTCTTTGTCCAGAAAAGGAATCTTGACTCCAACATCCTTCTTGTTCATCTTGCTGTTTTGTTGTGATCTTTAAACTCTTTTTTATCAAGAGCTTGCTCTGATACCAATTGTTAGTCCCTAACAATGCAACAAGAATTATAGAAGGGGGGTTGAATGGAATTCTTGAACCTTTTTCCAAATTATAAAATGTATCTGGATAATATATATATATAAGTGTTTGATTTGCAAAGTGGGGAATAAAAAGTTAGTAAAATCAAAACACAAGTAATTAAAAATACAAGTCTTTAAAAACTTTCTGGTGGATTTGAATGTATCCACCAGAGATATATATTATATCAAGAGAACTCTGTGTAGCAAGATTTGCTCAGCTACTTACAAATGTGAACAACTAAGTTTGCAGAGAAATGCTAAGAATACAGATTACAAATGTTTCTCAGAGATTTTTCTTGCTTAGTGTTCTTGTTGTTCTATTTGCTACTTCTTGATTTATATATCACCAGGATTACAAAGTAATAAGACAAGATAATAGAACAAAACCTATCAAGTCTAATATTATGCTTCTTCATTACTCTATTCCAGCATCTTTGAATATCTTCATATAGCATGGAAATGGAAATGCTTCTTTGTTCTCTAAAATCCAGTTGAATAGGCTTCCACATTCCTTTTGCATACACTCGACGCATGTGACTGTGTTGTCACTGTCAACTGATGTTTGAAGTGATTATCCATCGGGTACATGATCATCCGTCGGGTTGCCTTGTTGATCATCTGTCGAGTGGCATTGTTGTTTATCCATCGGGTAGCTATCTGGCACTTGACTTCATTTCATTTATATAGAATTACAAGACATCATCTATGTACAATTAATCAACCTATTTTGCATATCTAATTAATGTCAACATGACTTGAGTGCTACTATAGAATCTAAACAAGGTGTATGCAGAAATGTGCTACAGACTCATTATTACACAAGCTACTCACTCGATGGATAAATGATCATCATCCGTCGGGACTATATTGAGTCCATCATGACTATATTCCTTATCCATCGAGTGCTACATTTTTTACTAAGTAAAATCTACTAAGGTATTTTGTTAATGAAATCAACAAGTTCACAACATATCCACAACATGAGTCAAATCTATGACAAAGGTTATCATGTGGATTTTTTGAAGAACACTGTGAAGTTGTAAGTAATTCTACAGGAAAAGTGGTTCTGGAAGGTTACAAACATGGTAATATATATGAAGCCAGACTTTCAACAAATTCTGATGGTTCTGCAATCTGTCTGTTAAGTAGAGCATCAATTGAAGAAAGATGGAATTGGCACAAGAGACTCTCTCATTTAAATTTCAACAACATGAATGAGCTAGTAAAGAAAGATCTTGTGAGAGGACTTGCAAAATCAATATTTTCTCTGATGGTTCTTTGTGACTCATGTCAAAAGGCAAAAAAAGAAAATCTTCATTCAAGAGCAAAACTGATCCTCAATTCTTGAGCCTTATCACTTACTGCATGTTGATCTATTTGGTCCAGTCAATGTCATGTCTATTGCAAGAAGAAATATGCTATGGTTATAGTGGATGAGTTCACAAGATACACTTGGGTGTATTTTTGCACAAGAAGAAATGAAACTGAATCTACTCTAACTGATCATGTCAGACAGCTGGATAAGTTAGTCAAAGATCTGTTAAAATGATAAGAAGTGATAATGGCACTGAGTTCAAGAATTCAATCATGGAAGAGTTCTGCAAAGAGCAAGGAATAAAGTAGGAATTTCTGCACCTAGAACTCCACAGCAGAATGGAGTTGTAGAAAGAAAGAACGGACTCTTAATGAAGCTGCACGAACTATGCTTGATGAAGCAAAGCTACCAACGGATGAAGCTGTGTAGACTGCTTGTTTTACACAGAATGCTACACTCAAAACAAGCATGGAAAAACACCATATGAGATGGTGAAGAAAAAGAAGCCAAATCTGAATACTTTCATGTATTTGGATGCAAATGTTTTGTTCTTAAGACTCATCCTGAACAACTGTCAAAATTTGATTAAAAGCTAATGAAGGTTTTTTGTTGGATATCCACTTTCCACAAAAGCCTTCAGAGTCTACAATTTAAGAACAAGGGTTGTCATGGAATCTATCAATGTATCTTTGATGATAAAAAGATTACTGAACTTGAAAATTTCAATGATCATGATCACCTGAGATTTGAAAA